>NC_066557.1:944703-1062203 GCF_024679095.1 Eriocheir sinensis
CGCTCTCTCTCTCTCTCTCTCTCTCTCTCTCTCTCTCTCTCTCTCTCTCTCTCTCTCTCTCTCTCTCTCTCTCTCTCTCTCTCTCTCTCTCTCTCTCTCTCTCTCTCTCTCTCTCTCTCTTATTTATGTTTTTAATGTTGCTTCCCTCCTTCTCATCACCCATAATCTTTCTCATCTTGCCAACATATCTTTTTTTTTTCAATTAAGGTTAAATGAAAAAAGGGAAGAGTGTTAGAACGAAGTTACAATGGTAGGAAAAGAAAGGTCACATAGACTGCCCTATCTTGTAATGCAAGTTCTCGTTGTGATATGTGAACTGTTTATCCGGTACCATAATTGTATGCCCAGGGGTTGCAAGGGGAGTGTGTTCGATGTGTTAGTGTTAAGAGAGCTAAACTAAGCTATGGAGTCAGTTTTGTGAATAAGTGTGCTCCCTCACTCCTGCTCACGCTCCCACACTTCGCTTCCTGAAAGGTTTTCCGTCTGAAGCTCATATCTCGCACCTCCTAATAATCGCTTCGTAAACCTGTGGACACAAAAATGAAAATATTATAACAAGGGCCTTACAGAGAAGATTTTCCTGGTAATAGGTCCAAAATTAGACACCCTCTTGCCTCCGCTCACTTACACACACACACACACACACACACACACACACACACACACACACACACACACACACACACACACACACACACACACACACACACACAGACAAACGAATAAATAAAGACACAAACTTACACACAAGCACAGTTACACAGTTTTTTCACTGATGTAACACATTCAAACATACACGCACACATACACACACACAAAAAGATACAAACATATCCACACGCACAGTTACACACTTGTCCACTGATATAACACACACACACACACACACACACACACACACACACACACACACACACACATGGCCCGATAGCTCAGTGGTTAGAGCGTCTACCTCACAACCAGAAGGACCGGGGTTCGATTCCACGACCGGGTGAAGGCACCTCCTCACCTAGCAGTGAGGAGGTACGCGACGTAAGGCGAGGGGTTGTGATCTCGTTGTCGCGGTGTGTTGTGTGTGAGTGGTCTCAGTCCCCCCCAAAGATCGGTCACAGAGCTCTGAATCCTTCCGTAGGGGAACGGCTGTCTGTCTCGAGAGAGACCCGCAAACAGACCAAGATGTGAATTACACACACACACACATACACACACTCAACATCATAAGGACCTTTTGTGACATCAAGTTTTATCAAGGTCAGTGAGTGCAGTGCGTTTGCGTTGACGTGAAGACACTGATTAGTAGAAATGGCCAGTGTGACGCCGACGCGGCCTTTCCATCCACCCGACGCCCCAGGTCCCCCAAAATACACCAGCCCGACCATCATGCTGCTGGGAGATGTCGGTTCAGGTGTAGTGCAGTGTTGAGGCCCGTCACTCAGGTGGGGCCATGTGTGGGGCAATCAGCACGCCGCTCACCATACAAGGCAGTGAAGATGACAGGCGTTCCCACGCTCTCTGCCCTCCAGGTACGTCTCTTCCCATCTTGTCTCGCCAGCTGCATGGATTAGCAGGTCATCGCTAAGCCCATAAGCTGAGTGACGGCCGACATCGCCTCTACCTACACCCCCGCCATCAGCTGCGACCTGACCTTTTTGACCTGGGGCTTACGGCCGTAGTATTAATCTTCCCCATTCCCTTTCCGTCCCCATCCCCATACGCGGGTCTGGGGTATGTTTGTTTGTTGTCCCCTTCCCGTCCCCGGCGGGCCAGACAAGACCAACCCGCAGGTCATAATAATGTTGGCAGGACTTTCAAACCAATAATTACAGAAAACGAGATAAATAATGCATTTTTCACACACCATTGTATTCATATACATTATATTTCATAAAACAAAACAATAGGGTAATTGATCTACATGTAAATAACAGGTAACGCGGGTAAGTTAATTTATGAGAGAGGTTGGTATCCATGACTGGTCACACACACATGGCCAGCTATGGAGCAGCCACATAGGGTTTGCCAGGTCGTGTCATTGGTGGCATTTTTGTCTTAAATCAAGGTGGTCACCAAGAAATGCCCTTTTTTTATGTTATATGTTAAGTATTACTATAATAATGCCATATTTAGTCACCTATCTGCCGTCTTTTGCCATTTTTGGGGCAATTATAAAGGCATCTTCAGGAATAACTGTATGTTTACTATCAAATGGAAACAAGAGTCTTTACAAACTAAAAGAAATATGTTAACTTCAGCAAAGTTTGCGATACAATATCGGTCATAGAAATATTCTGATACTTTTCAATATATTTTCTTCTATAAAAAACAAATAGAACACTATTTATTCATGAAATATACGAAGGGGAACCTAAAGATGTCCTGCCTCGCACCCCGCGGAGTCAACACTTTTTCGACCCCATCCACTCTCTCTCCAGGTATTGTTAATCAACCCCAACCCCCCCGGGACGTTTAAAACTGCGGATCACAGCCAAGGGAAAGAGAAGGGAAGGGAACGGGAATGGGGGAGATTAATACTACGGCCGTTAGACCCGCCACCCGGAAGACGCCACAGCCTCCTCTCGCACCGCCGCACTGCATTCCACAACCTCAACCCCCATCCTCTAGTTCATGGAAACTTTCCCACAATGTAAACCACAGACCCCCTATACCCCTTTCATATTCTACTTTTTCAACATTGTATTTTTAATGAGTATATTTTCAGCTTAACAGCTGTAATCACTTAATAAACCGATTATTATTGTTATTTTTATTATTATTATTATTATTATTATTATTATTATTATTATTATTATTATTAGAACACACACACACACACACACACACACACACACACACACACACACACACACACACACACACACACACACACACACACACACACACACACACACACACACACACACACACACACACACTAACACTCACTAACACAATATAACCGAGGAAGAGAATATTGAAAGAAAAAATTGGAACCATGAGGTATTTAAAAAAAAAAAAGAACAGGCAGAAGAGGTTTACAAAACAACAGGAAATTACCCTTCCTGCGAAGGTATACATAAAGTATGAGAGAGAGAGAGAGAGAGAGAGAGAGAGAGAGAGAGAGAGAGAGAGAGAGAGAGAGAGAGAGAGAGAGAGAGAGAGAGAGAGAGAGAGAGAGAGAGAGATTTACTTAGATTACATAGGTGTACAGACCACTGATACTTTGTTGTCCTTAGTAGGTGGTCTATTCATAAAACTAAGTGTAACGACAATGAGTCGAATGGCTTTATAGCAAACAAGACTGCAGTGCTCCCTTCCTGAATATTAAGTTGTAGGAAATGTCTGCGATATTGTTGATAAATGTGTTAATCATCAATGTGTTCAATGTTCAATGTGTTATCAATGACTTAGATACAGGAATTAGTAGTGATGTTAGTAAATTTGCAGATGATACCAAGATCGGTAGAGTAATTGAGTCGGATCAGGACGCTAGTATTCTCCAAGGTGAACTCAACAGATTGTATGACTGGGCGGATAAATGGCAGATGGAGTTCAATGTAGGGAACTGCAGTATTCTGAGTGTAGGTAGGAACAACGCCTCACATAACTATTGCTTAAATGACACTCTCATAAGCAGGTCTGGGTGCGAGAGGGATTTAGGGGTATTAGTGAGCTCTGATCTCCGTCCAATGGCACAATGCATTCAAGCTAGAAATCGAGCTAAGAGAGAGAGAGAGAGAGAGAGAGAGAGAGAGAGAGAGAGAGAGAGAGAGAGAGAGAGAGAGAGAGAGAGAGAGAGAGCAACCGTGGAGGGACTAGACACGAGAGCCATCGCCTGCACCGCCCGTGCTAAAATAATAGACATAGAGTGGCAACAGCGCATCCACGTCAATCTGGCTTCTCGCATATGATGGAGCTCTAGAAAGCCCTGGCCACTAGCGACTGCTGCTCGCGTGCAACCACCCTGACCACACCTAGTGAATCGCACCCAACAGAGGCCGCTGAGAGCAGCACCCCGCCCACGCAGGGCTCACAAGACGAAGCCCGACCTGCCTTTGCGAACACTGTTCTCGCAACCACCGCACCTGTTTTTCAAGACATCGCTACACCTGCCTCTGAAAATACCATTATCCTTACCACCCTATATGAGCACCCCACCTACTCATCACCCCTGGAACCACACCACACATCCACCTCAAACTCCCACCACCACTAACGAAACCAACAGCACCACCACATTCACCATCCCCACCACCACGACCATTGCCCCATCACTCAGCACTACTACACATACTACAGCCACTACAAATATAACACCCCTCGCGACACACTCCCTAACCACATCCACCACTGCTGAATGAAACCAGAGGCAGCGAGAAAACAACAACACGAATACCAACAAGCCAACCAGGGCCGAGATTCAGAGAGCTGTTAGCAACCTTGCTAACCGATTAGCAACGTTGGTATGCGCAATAGCAATGTTTTCAGCATGCAGAGAGCCAAACGGTGACGTCACGAGGTTGCTGGAATAGCAACTGCCTCGGGGCAGTTGTTAATCTAGCAAGGTTTCATACCTTCACGTTTTTTAAACATAAAACAAAAACTCAAGAGTATAGAAAGCATATCTATAAAAAACTTTGGTATGTCATACGCAAACACGAGTAAATAACAAGAGTTGGGGCAGTTTAATTAGTTAATTTCTTGCCTTCCGGGATGGAGGAGGCGGCGGCGACCCAACGTTGCCAGACTGTAGTACTCAGCCTCCTATGATTGCCAATATCCAACTCCAAAACTGCCTCCTCGACCCCAATAACTGCCTTCATATATACGTAGTTATCGTTAAAATGGTTAATTACGCTGGTCAACATTTTTTGAAAAGTTGTATGCTTCTTGAATGGGATTAGTTAATTATTATGTATTTTCATCTGAATTCAAATATCACCTTGAAAAATGCTTATTGGCTATAGGTTTAAAGATACGAGACATGTAATATTTGATTATTTTATAATAATATATGACATGTGTCAGTATGTTTTAAATTCTAATCCGTACCTACACTCTGCCTTTTTGCTTGACGCTTATGGTGGGCTGAAGAATCATCTCTTGCCAATGTCCAGCAATAGTCTGCTTGCATACTTGTGCCCCATTTGCCCTGGTACCACTCTTCCATGGTTGAAATATCTTTGTGAAACCTTCCACCATGTTCGTCACTAACTGCATCACAGTTCACTGGAAAAAGTCTAAATATGAGTCCAAAAAGTGGATTTTAAGTGACATGTTACATCACATGTTCTTGTAAGCCTTGATGAGGTTTTCCACCAATTCTTCATAGTTTCTTTCCTTTCTGTTTCCGAGAAATCCCTTCACCACTGGCTTGAATGCTTCCCAAGCAGCTTTCTCCTCCCCACGAAGGGCTGATTCAAAGTCACCATTCTTGAATCTGAGGACCAATGAAGACTCCCTCTGTTATCTTAGTGTCGCTCAGTGAAGGGAATTTTGATGTTAAATACTTGAATCCATGAACGGATTTGCTCATAGCTTTTACAAAGTTTTTCATGATCCCCAGTTTTATGTGTTGTGGTGGTAGCAACATTTTGTTTGGTTCAATGAGAGCTGGATGTTGAACATTTTTCATCCCAGGCTCCAACGATTGACGAAGTGGCCAGTCTCTCCTGATGAAGTGGGAACCTCTTGCACGGCTGTCCCATTCACATAGAAAGCAGCAGTACTTGGTGTATCCGCCCTGCAAGCCC
Organism: Eriocheir sinensis; assembly: GCF_024679095.1. NCBI lineage: Eukaryota > Metazoa > Arthropoda > Malacostraca > Decapoda > Varunidae > Eriocheir > Eriocheir sinensis. Next base: position 950,454 of record NC_066557.1, read on the forward strand.
ATCACAAGAGCAGAAACCTTTAAGTCACCACAGAGCTGCCATTGATGTTCATCATATTTCATGCATTGCAACATATGCTTTATATTCTCATAAAAGTCTTTCATATGTGGTGCATAGCCCACAGGAACTGATGATGTAATATTGCCGTTATGCAACAAGACACCGCTTAGACTCGTTTTTGATGAATCTATGAACAGCCTCCAGTGACTGGGTTCGTATTCGATGCCAAGTGCTTTCATCAGACCATTAATATTGTTGCAGGCCACTAAATCACCTTCCATTACGAAGAAATTGTTGAACTGCTACTGACGTTCACGAAATTTTGAAATCTTCACATTATATGCTAGGAGATTCCACTGCAGAGGACGAGAACCTACTTTTCACCTCAAAATATAAACCTGCACAGCACAACCACCTTCTGTGACTGCTGGAACAATAATGAAGGGCAGTGATACTGTGAGTGGGGTAATAAACACACTGCCTTGAGCCTGTTGGAACCTATTGTGACACGTAGGTGTATCTTGAAAAGTAGAGCTAACAAGCAATTTTAACCGTGATATTCTAGACCTCTTCCTTACCTCTAATCCTTCTGCTTACTCTGTCAAACTGTTCTCTCCGTTGGGCTCCTCCGATCATAACCTTATTTCTGTATCCTGTCCTATCGCTCCTGTACATCCTCTGGACCCACCGAAGACGCGATGCTTCTGGCATTTTGCTTCAGCTCCGTGGGACGACCTGAGGATGTACTTTTCCGATTTCCCGTGGAATGATTACTGCTTCCAGGAGAGAGACCCCTCCGTGTGTGCTCAGCGCATCACAGAGGTGATTGTCTCTGGAATGGAGGCATACATTCCACGTACCTTCTCTACTCCTCATGCTAAAAAGCCTTGGTTTAATCACGCTTGTTCTCGTGCTATTAAAGATAGAGAGGCAGCTCACAAAAGGTTCCAGAGCCTTCGAACTCCCGCTAACTTTGATCTTTACATTTCGGCCGGGAATCGTGCCAAATATATTCTCCGACTTACCAAAACTTCTTTCATTAATAGAAAATGTCAACACCTTGCTTCTTCTAATTCTTCCCGTGACTTCTGGCATCTAGCCAAAAATATCTCCTCCAATTTCACTTCTTCCTCTTTCCGTCCTCTCCTTAACCCTGACGGCAGCACTGCCGTCTCATCTGTCTAAGGCTGAACTCTTCGCTCAAACTTTCTGTAAGAACTCCACCCTGGACGATTCTGGGCATATTCCTCCTACTCATCCCCCCTCTGACTCCTTTATGCCTGTTATTAAGATTCTTCCAAATTTGTTTTCTATGCCCTCTCTGGCCTACACTCTCAGAAGGCTTATGGACCTGATGGAGTGTCTCCCATTGTCCTTAAAAACTGTGCTTCTGTGCTGACACCCTGCCTGGTCAAACTCTTTCGTCTCTGCCTATCAACATCTATCTTTCCTTCATGCTGGAAGTATGCCTTTGTACAGCCTGTGCCTAAGAAGGGTGACCGTTCCAATACCCTCAAACTACCGCCCTATAGCTTTACTTTCCTGTCTATCTAAAGCATTTGAATCAATCCTTAAACGGAAGATTCAAAAGCACCTTTCCACTTCTAACCTTCTATCTGATCGCCAGTATGGATTCCGCAAGGGGCGTTCTACTGGCGATCTTCTTGCTCTCTTAACTGACTCTTGGTCATCCTCTCTTAGCCGTTTCGGTGAAACTTTCTCTGTTGCGCTAGACATATCGAAAGCCTTCGATAGAGTCTGGCACCAGTCTTTGCTTTCTAAAGTGCCCTCTTTCGGATTCTATCCCTCTCTCTGTTCCTTTATCTCCAGTTTCCTTTCCGGCCGCTCTATCTCTGCGGTGGTAGACGATCACTGCTCTTCCCCTAAACCTATCAACAGTGGCGTTCTTCAGGGCTCTGTCCTATCACCCACTCTCTTCCTGTTATTCTTCAATGATCTTCTTTCCATAACAAACTGTCCTGTCCACTCATACGCCGACGACTCCACTCTGTATTATTCAACTTCTTTCAATAGAAGACCCTCTCAACAGGAAGTACACGACTCCAGACTGGAGGCTGCAGAACGCTTAACTTCAGACCTTGCTATCATTTCCGACTGGGGCAGAAGGAACCTTGTGTCCTTCAGTGCCTCAAAAACTCAATTTCTCCACCTATCAACTCGACACAATCTTCCAATCACCTATCCCCTTTCCTTCGACAACACTCAGCTGTCACCGTCTTCAACACTAAACATCCTCGGTCTATCCTTAACTCAAAATCTTAACTGAAAACTTCATATCTCCTCTCTCGCTAAATCAGCTTCCTCGAGGTTGGGCGTTCTGTATCGTCTCCGCCAGTTCTTCTCCCCCGCGCAGTTGCTATCCATATACAGGGGCCTTGTCCGCCCTCGTATGGAGTATGCATTTCACGTGTGGGGAGGCCCCACTCACACAGCTCTTCTGGACAGAGTGGAGTCTAAGGCTCTTCGTCTCATCAGCTCTCCTCCTCCTACTGATAGTCTTCTACCTCTTAAATTCCGCCGCGATGTTGCCTCTCTTTCTATCTTCTATCGATATTTCCACGCTGACTGCTCTTCTGAACTTGCTAACTGCATGCCTCACCCACCTCCCGTGGCCTCGCTGCACACGACTTTCTACTCATGCTCATCCCTATACTGTCCAAACCCCTTATGCAAGAGTTAACCAGCATCTTCACTCTTTCACCCCTTACGCTGGTAAACTCTGGAACAATCTTCCTTCATCTGTATTTCCTTCTGCCTACGACTTGAACTCTTTCAAATGGAGGGTATCAGGACACCTCTCCTCCCGAAATTGACCTTTCTTTCGGCCACCTCTTTTGATTCTTTTTTGGGAGCAGCGAGTAGCGGGCTTTCTTTTACTATTGTTTTCTTTTTTTGTGTGCCCTTGAGCTGTCTCCTTTGTTGTAAAAAAAAAAAAAATCATTATCAGTGACCTAAAATTAGTTGGAAATTGCTGCTCTGGTCTCGGAAGCATTTTGGTTGTTGACCAGTGTTATTGGTGCGTTTTTGGCAATAGTTATGGGTATGGCTCAAAAACCGGTAAATACGAGGGTCTGAGTACGACAATCTGGTAACGGTGGGTAGGAGAAGGGGTTCATGTCATCCTCCACACACGCAGCTACAACTGACAGCGATTTTTTAAACTAAGTGTTTTTTTTTGCGGGCGCCTCGGGAGGCAATGTGGGGGCTGGGAGGGAGAGCATAACACCCAGGGAGGTCGAATTCAAAACAAGCTGAAACTACCAGAAAAAAATAGTTTCGTCCGGAATAGACTGGTGAAAGACCGAAAATTACCATTTTATGTGTGTGGAAGAACAATTTATCCCAACCAAGTAGTATAATTTATTTCTTGTAACATAAATAGGGTATACTCATTGCAGGGTTATCTCCCACAGCCCGCTGGAAGGCACTACAAGGGATGGCATGGAGTTTGGAGGAAGAATACAAGGAGAGGGGATGACTACAGTCTTTTGGCCTTCTGTGACGTCATGCCCTTTCCTGGATCTGGATCTGGATACATGATGCGCAGGGCACCCGTACAGGTGCATAACACGCATATTTGTTGGCTGTTGGGGGGAGACAATGAAAACACAGCTGGGACGAGACAGCCTTGTGATTGGCGCAGCTCGCTGTAAAACTCACTGTGATTGGTTATTAACTTCCCGCCAATCAGTTGCTTTTCCGTCATAGGAAGGTATTAACAACGTTGCTATGCCTCTTTTCTGAATCCTGAGTTTAACAAGGTTGTCGAGCAACAACGCTGTTAGTGTTAGCATTTTTTTTTTAGCAATGTTTTCTCTGCATCTCGCCACAGAGCTCACCATCGCCGGCGCGGCCGTGCCTCATAACCTGGGCAGGGAGTAGCAGTCACTCCCACGCCCACACCAAACCCAGCATCCAAATCCAGCCCTTAACACTCTCCACCTAACACGGCAGGAGCTGCAACAAAAAGGACAGATGGCATGAGCTACTATGGCTTCTGCAGGAAGCGTGGCCACTCTTAGAGAGCTGCTTTAAGGAGCAAAAGTGTAAATACTGCAGACGCCTTTAACACACCGCCCAAGAGTGTCGCTCCCGCCTCAGTCAAGAGAGACATAATATTAAAAAAAAAAAAAAATGTGGAGGAGCAGGCGCACTCCCTGAGCAGGATCCTCGGGCCTGGGTCAAACCACTCTCCTCTCTCCGCTTTTGCCCGTCTGTCCAGCCCCACTGGCCCCACAACCTCCTCAAGCCTACTACCGGTGGAATAATGGAGGGCAGCAACACACACAATAAACTAACTTTTGTGTCGGCAAACGTCAGGGGACTCCAAACAAACATAGGACACCTCACCCACAGCCACGTGCTCCCACATAACCCTGACGTTACCGCCACAGTAGAAACATTCCTAAATGCGGCAGTTCCTGAAAATTACGGCCAAATACGAGGGTACACCAGATGGTACCGGCGAGACAAGACCCGTTGAACCTTTGGTGGTGTTGCCGTATGCTTCCGCAGAATACTCCAGTTCAAAACTGTGTACGTCATCATGCCGGATCACCTGGAGCTGATTTCAAGCTGTGGACGTGTGGAAGCGATGCCATCCTGTTGTGTGTATATTACCGACCTCAGTGGCAAGGTAGGGAGCCGCTCCTCTTCCTACACGCCAACCTAGACGCGCTCATGCAACATAACTCATGAAAACGAGTAATTATTCTTGGCGACATGAATCAACATCTTGTCGCCAGAACGTTCGATGAGCTGCTGTCTGACTACGGGCTTACCAACCGCGTCGACTTTCCCCCACACAAACACCAGGATCCTCCCTTGACCCCGTTCTAACCGATCTTACGCGAGTGTCGTCACCTGCCGTCCAACAGGCTCAGTCGGCTCCTCGGACCACTTCTCCGTCCTCACGACTGTCAAGTTAGTAGTCTATCAGAACGTGGGGGTCAGCCGCACCAACTGGTTTTGGCTCAAGGCAGAGGTAGCCACCATCGACTGGACAGCCCTGCTCTGGGGAAGCATCGACGAACAAGTCGAAATGTTCAACGACCTCCTGCTATCCTGCCAGATAAATTTTGTTCGCTGCCAGTCCTACAAATCCAAGCCAAGAGATAAGCCGTGGTTTGGCTTTCACTGCAGAAATGCAGCTGAAGAAAAGAGTAGGGTCTGGCAACGGTATAAATCGCACCCCTCACAAACCACACAACAAGCACACAAGGCAGCTTGGTTTAATCATGCTTGTTCTCGTGCTGTCAAAGATAGAGAGGCAGCTCACAAAAGGTACCAGAGCCTTCGCACTCCTGCTAACCATGATCTTGTTATACGTTTTTAGTGTTATTTTTAAGGTGGTTCGTGTTAAGTGTTAGTTTAAGGCGCGAACTCGTTACAGGGCCGGTGTTACCGTGGCCTGCTTCACAGTTGATTGTTGTAGGTGAGATAACACAATAACCCTTTAATTTAAGTGATGTGGGTTATGTTTACCCGAGCGGAGCCGTTGTTCACTTTGAGTTCACTTCTTCTCTTCTCTGAAATATTAAGAGTGTGATTATTTTTAACTATATTTACAGTTTTACACAATAGTTACAAAGTTTATGTGAGCGAGTCGCACAAAGATAAGTAAAACAACCACACCCAAGCCGGAGCTCGTGTCTCGGGCCCGCGCCAGTGTTCTTCTCCACTGGTAGCTCGGGCGAATGGTATATATGTGCGTTGCTCCTTTGCCGGAACTTACAACGTTCCGGTGTTGATTCATGCTGATTCTCCCGTCAGCTCAGCACAGTTCCCACGGCCATCAGCTCTGACGTGTCCCATAACATCCTGTGGTGACACTGAGCTTGTGTTTCGACACGTACAGTCAAACATTCATATGCGCAAGATAATATATATATATATATATATATATATATATATATATATATATATATATATATATATATATATATATATATATATATATATATTTTACATCGCTCGGTCCCCTAAAAGTCGCGACCCCGCGACTCACCCGACCTTTAAAAGTAATGTACCTACCCATTTTACAGTCGCGCAATGTGTACTAGCTAAGCGTGGTCTTGTTACAGTTGCTTTAAAAATTATTATACAAGCAGAGCCCGCCTGCATGGAAGTAACAAAAAATGGGTAATGTACATACAGGTTGAGGTAAGCTGGGCTAGAGTCATGGACGTGGAAGCTGAGTTCTATTCCGAGAAAATAAAATAATAGCTCGAAAAATTATTTACATGATACATCCTAGAAAAAAAAAATTGACTAAACTGTCATTAGGATATATGGTAATGGAGCTATTTGAAATAGTAAAAGGAAAAAGGAAAAATCCTTGAAGAAGATCTACAAACTGAACCTTCAAGTCACCTTGATACAAAACTGTCACAGAGAAATACTCATCCGTGGCGTGCCAATGAATTGCCAGTGTCGTTACCCTTGGCACGACTTTTGAGACGGGCGGGGTCTACAACGACAGATGAAGTTGAGTGAAAAGAGGTAATGTTATCCGTAGAGTCTCCTAATAGTTACAATGTGATAACAAGGACAAGTCTGGAGACAGCACCACTGACTCCTGATACTCCGTTTTTCAGGTCTACAGTACTATAAAAGAAAATTCTGTCACCAAGTTGTAAAATCACCGTTGTAACAAACTTCACTGAAATTTGACTCCTGAGTTTCTACTCCGGGTCGTTATGGGGGGCACGTTCGGTTTTCCACGAGCGAGAACCCTTCTTGTGCCTAATGCCCTTCTCTTCTATTTTGGACTTCAGTTTAAGCACAAAATCGTGCAGGTTGTCAGTGGGGCTGTAGTCAAGGGATACTGAACTCCTTCGAAGATGAACTTTAAGGACAATCATGTACACAAGGAACTCTAGAATTTTACGAGCATTAGCTACAGATATGGTTTCTCCATCTGTCCAGTTTCCTTGTTTCAAACACGAGATCAAATCAGTAGACAGCCGATGGGCGTCCACTGGCCTGTTAAAAAGACCACTCGTTAGCACAGTGTCCACAGCAAAATTTACACCCTTTACGAGGCTGTGTTCCTCATCTTCCCCAAATGTTTCAAGAAAAAGTGACCGAAATGCACCATAATCCTTCAGTTCTGTGAACGCGCTCGTGTTTATGAGGGCCGCGGCTCTCGTTCCGGGTTTGACTCTCGAGCGGATGAGAGATATTTTATCTCCCGGATCTGACACGAATCAAATATTCATGACCACCTCACATTGAAACATGAAGTCCCTGGCCGAATAATCTGCCTCCGTACTACCTGCGAAAGGCCTAACTTCTGTTGCTGTTAGCGGGAGATTAGGGGCAGAAGCCATTGTGGGATTAGTAAGGTAAATGGAGCTCAGAAGAAGGAGGAGAAAGCAACCTTGAATGACTGCTACCACTCCTTACATGACAGTAACCGTTATCCTTGACGTCACTGTCCTTTCCCTCTACCCACTCCTTATAGTCCTCGGTGAGAGCTTGTAACTTCGGGTCAGGTTTCTCTGCCATTAAAAAGAGTTATTAGTAAAATAAGGAGTAAAATGGTAAAAAAAAAAGTAATAATCATTCACCGCTAAGTATGTGCTCACTCCTCCCTGATGCATAAAAAAAGGAAAAATAATAATGAGTGAGTCTTAGCAAGACAAAACGTCTCCACTGTGCAATAAAATACACAAAAGAGAGGGGAAAATAAAATGAATGACTATACCTAAAATACGCAACAATGTTACAGTTAAGGAAAAATATTAAACATCCACACGCCAGAAAAATCAACAGCTGAAAAATGAAAATTAGAAACGGCTGCACGCGCCTAAACACGTGAAAATAAAAGTAAATTCACCTAAAATATTGGTACAAGTGGTGTAATTACTGAAACCGTATTAATGTAGTGTCTGCTAAAAATATGGATACCGGGCAAAGGTGAAGACTGCTGATCCGCAACTCCCCCATGCAGCTATCCTCGGCCGGCTGGCTCACGTCCTTGGCCGTCGTCCTTCGGTGACTGGCAGGGGTGGCAGGGGCCGCTTGTCGCCTGACAACGGGAAGCGATGGGCGGCGGACAGCCTATACGCCCACCAAAATGACCCCCAAAGACCGAGTTGTCTGGCGGAGTAAAGTGCCCACCTACGACAGGCTGGGTCGTAGGTAGACGATGGGGTGTCTCGAACGGTAAAAGGTAACGAGACCCCCAGTGGAGAATATGGGATGTGTGGAGGTGTCGGGCGGGCGGGGCGCGCGCTCGGGTGTGGTTGACTGCTGACTCGACTCTCACGGGGCAGGAAGGTCGCGCGCTACGTCAGCGTTATGCTAGCTGCAGTCTTCACTGTCTTCACTCACACTTGTCACAATTATTTTTTGTTTGAGAGAGAGATGATACTTATTTAACACTTCGGAGAGGTCCGTAAATCCTTGCCACCATTTATGTTACAAGTTTTTTTGGTTATTTTTAAAGGTGGATCGTGTTAAGTGTTATTTTTAAGGCGCGAACTGTTCTCTCACTCGTTACAGGGCCGGTGTTACCGTTGTCCTGCTTCACAAGTTGATTGTAGTAGGTGAGATAACACAATAGCCTTAAGTTAAGTGAGGTAGATGATGTGTGGCCGAGCGGAGCCGTTGTTCACTTTGAGTTCACTTAGTTCACTTCTCTCTCTCTCTCTCTGGTATATTAAAAGTGTGATTAGTTTTAACTATATTTACAGTTTTACACAATAGTTACAAAGTTTTTGTGAGCGAATCGCACGAAGATAAGTAAGACAACCAAACGCAAGCAGGAGCTTGTGTCTCGTGCCCGCGCCAGTGTTGTTCTCCGGTGGCAAGGTAAATATAGTCTACCGACAGGTAAAATCGTCCCCCCCAAACGCTGGCTCTAAATTTGCGCTTCTGAGTGCGGGGGTGAGTGACGTCAGATCGTGGGTAGGAGGAGAGGTTTCAGAGCTAACAGCGGCTCAGTCCCAGACTTGACCCCGTGACGTGAAGTGGCTTGCAGGACGTGCATGGGGAACTTCTCAACACATACAGCACATACAGCATGTGACAAGAGGCAAAAAAAAAATTGTATACCAATTCTGTAGACAGCGAAAAGAATAAATAACTTGCTCGACACAGAAATAAATCAAGACAACGGGGAGCTCCGTTGAATGAAGAAGCTCACCCACGTCCAAGACCCAGACCTATACCACTCTGACGTCACGGGTATGGGCGGAGTTTACCTATACCACTCTTTGACGTCACGGGTATGGGCGGAGTTTCGTACCTTGCCTGGGCGAGGGAAGGGGGATGATTTTACCTGTTGGTAAGACTATATTTACCTTGTCCGCTGGTAGCTCGGGCGAATAGTATATATGTGCGTTGCTCCTTTGCCGGAACTTACAATGTTCCGGTGTTGATTCTTGCTGATTCTTCCGTCAGCTCAGCACAGTTCCCACGGCCATCAGCTCCTACGTGTCCCATAACATCCTGTGGTGACGCTGAGCTTGTGTTTCGACACATACAGTCATACATTCACATGTACAAGATAATAAATATATATATATATATATATATATATATATATATATATATATATATATATATATATATATATATATATATATATATATATATATATATATATATATTACAATCTTTATATTTCAGCTCGGAGTCGTGCTAAATCTATTCTTCGACTTACCAAAACATCTTTCATAAATAGAAAATGTCACACCTTTTTCTAATTCTTCCCGTGACTTTTGGCACCTAGCCAAAAATATCTCCTCCAATTTCACTTCTTCATCTTTCCCTCCTCTCCTTAACCCTGACGGCAGCACCGCCGTCTCATATATATCTCTAAGGCTGAACTCTTCGCTTATTCCCCCTCTGACTCCTTTATGCCTGTTGTTAAAATTCTTCCTAATGATGTTTTCTATGCCCTCTCTGGCCTCAACTTTCAGAAAGCTTATGGACCTGATGGAGTGCCTCTTATTGTACTTAAAAACTGTGTCTCCGTGCTGACACCCTGCCTGGTCAAACTCTTTCGCCTCTGCCTGTCAACATCTACCTTTCCTTCCTGCTAGAAGTATGACTTCATACAGCCTGTGCCTATGAAGGGTGACCGTTCCAGTCCCTCAAACTACCGTCCTATAGTTTTACTTTCCTGCCTATCTAAAGCTTTTGAATCAATCCTTAACCGGACGATTCAAAAGCACCTATCCACTTCTGACCTTCTATCTGATCGCCAGTATGGGTTCCGCAAGGGGCGTTCTACTGCCGATCTTCTTGCTCTTTTAACTGACTCTTGGTCATCCTCTCATAGCCGTTTCGGTGAAACCTTCTCATTTGCGCTAGACATATCGAAAGCTTTCGATATAATCTGGCACAAGTCTTTGCTTTTTAAACTGCCCTCTTTCGGATTCTATCCCTCTCTCTGTTCCTTTATCTCCAGTTTCCTTTCCGGCCGTTCTATCTCTGCTGTGGTAGACGGCCACTATTCTTCCCCTAAACCTATCAACAGTGATGTTCCACAGGGCTCTGTCCTATCACCCACTCTATTCCTGTTATTCATCAATGATCTTCTTTCCGTAACAAACTGTCCTATCCATTCATACGCTGATGACTTCAGACTGGAGGCTGCAGAACGCTTTTTTTTTTACAACAGAGACAGCTCAAGGGCACACAAAAAAGGAATCAATGGTAACAAAAAAAAACGCTACTCGCTGCTCCTAAAAAAAAAAAAAAAAAAAAAGAGGTGGGCGAGAGAGGTCAATTTCGGGTGGAGAGGTGTCCTGATAACTTCCTCTTGAAAGAGTTCAAGTCGTAGGCAGGAGGAAATGCAGATGAAGGAAGACTGTTCCAGAGTTTACCAGCGTGAGGAATGAAAGAGTGAAGATGCTGGTTAACTTTTGCATAAGGGGTTTGAACAGTATAGGGATGAGCATGAGTAGAAAATCGTGTGCAGCGGGGCCGCGGAAGCGGGGGAGGCATGCAGTTAGCAAGTTCAGAAGAGCAGTCAGCGTGAAAATGGCGATAGAAGATAGAAAGAGAGGCAACATCGCGACGGAATTTAAGAGGTAGAAGACTATCAGTAGGAGGAGGAGAGCTGATGAGATGAAGAGCCTTAGACTCCACTCTGTCCAGAAGAGCTGTGTGAGTGGAGCCCCCCCACACGTGAGATGCATACTCCATACGAGGGCGGACAAGTCCCCTGTATATGGATAGCAACTGTGCGGGGGAGAAGAACTGGCGGAGACGATACAGAACGCCCAACCTCGAGGAAGCTGATTTAGCGAGAGAGGAGATATGAAGTTTTCAGTTGAGATTTTGAGTTAAGGATAGACCGAGGATATTTAGTGCTGAAGAAGGTGACAGCTGAGTGTTGTCGAAGAATAGGGGATAGGTGTTTGGAAGATTGTGTGGAGTTGATATTAGGAGAAATTGAGTTTTTGAGGCATTAAAGGACACAAGGTTCCATCTACCCCAATCGGAAATGATAGCAAGGTCTGAGGTTTAGCATTCTGCAGCCTCCAGTCTGGAGTCGTGTACTTCTTGTTGGGATGGCCATCTATTGAAAGAAGTTGAATAATGCAGAGTGGAGTCATCGGCGTATGAGTGGACAGGACAGTTTGTTATGGAAAGAAGATCATTGATGAATAACAGGAAGAGAGTGGGTGATAGGACAGAGCCCTGTGGAACACCACTGTTGATAGGTTTAGGGGAAGAAGAGTGACCGCGTACCACCGCAGAGATATAACGGAAAGTGGAGATAAAGGAACAGAGAGAGGGATAGAATCCGAAAGTGGGCAGTTTAGAAAGCAAAGACTTGTGCCAAAGTCTATCGAAGGCTTTCGATATCTCTAGCGCAACTGAGAAAGTTTCACCGAAACGGCTAAGAGAGGATGACCAAGAGTCAGTTAAAAGAGCAAGTAGATCGCCAGTAGAACGCCCCTTGCGGAACCCATACTGGCGATCAGATAGAAAGTTAGAAGTGGAAAGGTGCTTTTGAATCTTCCGGTTAAGGATTGATTCAAAAGCTTTAGATAGACAGGAAAGTTAATATATAGGGCGGTAGTTTGAGGGATTGGAACGGTCACCCTTCTTAGGCACAGGCTGTACAAAGGCATACTTCCAGCAGGATGGAAAGGTAGATGTTGATAGGCAGAGACGAAAGAGTTTGACCAGGCAGGATGTCAGCACGGAAGCACAGTTTTTAAGGACAATAGGAGGCACTCCATCAGGTCCATAAGCCTTCTGAGAGTTGAGGCCAGAGAGGGCATAGAAAACATCATTAGGAAGAATCTTAATAACAGGCATAAAGGAGTCAAAGGGGGTATGGGTAGGAGGAATATGCCCAGAATCGTCCAGGGTGGAGTTCTTACAGAAAGTTTGAGCGAAGAGTTCAGCCTTAGAGATAGATGAGACGGCTGTGGTCCCGTCAGGGTTAAGGAGAGGAGGAAAAGAGGAAGAAGTGAAATTGGTGGAGATATTTTTGGCTAGGTGCCAAAAGTTACGGGAAGAATTAGAAAAAGCAAGGTGTTGACATTTTCTGTTGATGAAAGAGGTTTTGGTAAGGCGGATTGGGGGTAAAAGGAACCTTGTGTTCTTCAATGCCTCAAAAACCCAGTTAATCTACCTATCAACTCGATACAATCGTCCAAACACCTATCCCCTATTCTTCGACAACACCCGGCTGTCACCTTCTGCAACACTAAAGATTATCGGTCTATCATTAGCTCAAAATCTCAACTGAAAACTTCACATCTCCTCTCTTACTAAATCAGCATCCTCGAGGATGGGCGTTCTGTATCGTCTCCGCCAGTTCTTTTTCCCCGCACATATGCTTTCCATATGTAGGGGCCTTGTCCGCCCTCGTATGGAGTATGCATCTCACGTGTGGGGGGGGCTCCACTCACACAGCTCTTCTGGACATAGTGGAGTCTAAGGCTCTTCGTCTCATCAGCCCTCCCCCTCTTACCGACAGCCTTCTACCTCTTAAATCACGCCGCCATGTTACTTCTCTTTCTTACTTCTATCGATATTTTCATGCGACTGCTCTTCTGAACCTGCTAACTGCATCTCCCCCCCCCCCTCCCGCGGTCCCGATGGACACGACTTTATACTCATGCTCATCTCTATACTGTCCAGACCCCTTATGCAAAAGATAACCAACATCTCCAGTCTTTCATCCCCTTCACTGGTTAACTCTGGAACAGTCTTCCTTCGTCTGTATTTCCTCCTGCCTATGACTTGATCTCTTTCAAGAAGAGAGTGTATCAAGACACCTCTCCACACGAAATTGACCTCTCTTTTGGTTACTCTTTACTTTTTACACTTGTGGGAGCGGCGAGTAGTGGGCTTTTTTTGGACTCTTTTTGTTGCCCTTGAGGCGCATCCTTTGATGTGAAAAAAAAAAAGAATGAAGCTGGTGCAGAAAGAGGGAATCCGTCGATGGAGAAAAGCTGTTCGGCCAGAATGTGGGAAGTAATGAGTTGTGGAGCAACGTTAAGCAGTAGCAGGGCTCTGTCTCCGACGACGCCATCCGGCCACTTAACGCATCAGACGGAGGACTCGCGATGCGGAATAGAGACAAGGCTTAGCCGTTGGCTGCCCACTTCTCCAGCAAAATGCAAGGACTTTCTTGAAGTTATACAAGATAATTTCCTTAAGCAGGTAGTTACTGAGCCTACCAGAGGAGATAACATATTACACTTAGTCCTAACCAATAATGGGAACTTGCTACGTGAGTTGGAGGTGGGCGGAGAGTTAGGAAATAGTGATCACAGAACGGTTCGTTTTAGCTTAGACTGGGCGGTAACCCGCGAACCAAACCCAGTGTTAGTGCCAGATTTTAGAAGAGCAAACTACGAGGGGCTTCGAAGACATCTTGAAGGGGTAAACTGGGATAATTTAGGGATTCATGACGGCCAGAACTGCGGATTGGAGAGCCAGGAGAACCAGGTAGAAATGTCTTACAATAATTTAGTTAGAGTAATAGTAGAGGGGCAAGAACAGCATATACCACAGCGAACACTTAGAAAAGAAAACAATGATCCTAAGTGGATGACTCGTGGACTAAAACATGAGATTGGGTTAAAAAAGGGAATTTATCAGAAAATAAAGAATGGGGAAACATATCTCAGGGGCCGGTACGTCGAACTATCTAGATTAGTTAAGAAAAACACCAGGATAGCAAAAAAGAACTATGAGATCAAAGTAGCAAATGAGGCGAAAAGTAATCCTAAGGGCTTCTTTCAGATGTATAGAACAAAAACACGGGAGAAAATTGGACCGCTGAAAACAAACACAGGGGAGCTAGTAGAAAATTACGAAAATATGAGCACATTGTTGAGCGACTACTTCCTTTCAGTATTCACACAGGAGGATCGAACGACTATAACGGAAAGAGTTCAGGTGTACGAGGGCGGGAATGGCGATAAATTGAGGGATATAATCATTACCAGGCAAGTAGTTCAGGATGAGATAGATAAGCTTAAGAAGAACAAGTCGCCAGGTCCTGACGGGATATTTCCGAGGGTATTAAAGGAGTTAGGTGATGTCCTCAGTGACCCACTAACCGACATCTTTAAGATGTCGGTAAATACTGGCTATGTGCCGAGCCTATGGAAAGTAGCTAATGTGACGCCGATTTTTAAAAAGGGGGACAGGTCAGTTGCTTCAAACTATCGCCCAATTAGGTTAACATCGGTTATAGGGAAGATGCTGGAGTCCATAATAGCCAGGAACATTCGGGAGCATTTAGAGAAACATAGCTTAATTCACGACTTGCAGCATGGGTTCACAAAAGGTAGTTCATGCCTCACCAATCTCTTGTCCTTCTATAATAAAGTATTTGAGGCCGTTGACAGAGATGAAAATTATGATGTAATCTATCTTGATTTTAGTAAAGCGTTTGACAAAGTTCCTCACCAACGACTGTTGCTTAAATTACAGGCTCACGGAGTAGAGGGTAAAGTTTTGAACTGGGTCGGCGTGGTTTAGCAATAGGAAGCAAAGAGTGCAAATCAATGGTAAAAGATCTGACTGGGGATGTGTTACGAGTGGGGTCCCACAAGGTTCGGTATTAGGTCCACTTTTGTTTATTATTTATATCAATGACTTAGATACAGGAATTAGTAGTGATGTTAGTAAATTTACAGATGATACCAAGATCGGTAGAGTAATTGAGTCGGATCAGGACGCTAGTATTCTCCAAGGTGAACTCAACAGATTATATGACTGGGCGGATAAATGGCAGATGGAGTTCAATGTAGGGAAATGCAGTATTCTGAATGTAGGTAGGAACAACCCCTCACATAACTATTGCTTAAATGACACTCTCATAAGTAGGTCTGGGTGCGAGAGGGATTTAGGGGTCTTAGTGAGCTCTGATCTCCGTCCAAGGGCACAATGCATTCAAGCTAGAAATCGAGCTAACAGAGTACTGGGATTTATTTCAAGGAGCGTAAGCAACAGAAGCCCCGAAGTCTTCCTCAAACTATATTTAGCATTAGTTAGACCTCATCTTGACTATGCGGTTCAGTTCTGGTCACCTTACTATAGAATGGATATCAAAATGTTAGAATCGGTGCAGAGGAGAATGACTAAGATGATTCAGGGGTTGAGAAACTTGCCATACGAGGGAAGACTCAAACAGTTAAACTTGCATTCTCTAGAAAGGCGAAGGGTGCGTGGAGACATGATCGAGGTTTATAAATGGATGAAGGGCTTTAATAAGGGAGACATTCATAAGGTTGTGTTGGTAAGAGAACCGGGTAGGACACGAAGTAACGGGTTTAAACTGGATAAATTCAGATTCAACAGGGACATAGGCAAAAATTGGTTTACTAAGAGGGTGGTGGATGAGTGGAATAGGCTTAGCAGTCATGTGGTGAATGCCAATACAATTGTCACATTCAAAAATAGACTAGATAAATTCATGGACAGCGATATTAGGTGGGGTTAGATACACGGGAGCTTAGGGTCAAAGGAGCTGCCTCGTACAGGCCTACCGGCCTCTTGTAGACTCCTGCGTTCTTATGTTCTTATGTTCTTATGTTAATCGTGGTGCAGTGAACTCTCAAGTGGCAAGTTTTTTTCATGTGCTTAACGTTGTTGAAAAAAAATGTTAACATATAGGTTTTATGCAATTATATCTTGTTTAACCATTTGACGCATGACAAGTTTCAATAACTTTTCTATAACTATTTGCACCGCTCTCCTTTCTGCCCAGGTCCTGTTGTCGTCGATGCGTACGGAGCCGACTATGAATGAAAATGGAAAGCCTGAGATAATTCAGTTTTATAATGAGACAAAAGGAGGAGTCGACACGCTCGACCAAATGTGTGATATGTACAGATGCAGTAGGAAAACGAAAATGTGGTCACTGTGTACCTTCTTTGGCATTATAATTACTACTGTTATAAATTCCTGGATTATCCACAAGGACATCGCTGGCAGGGTAAGAGGCATCCGGCTGAAAAGGAAAACATATGCGTCAGGTAGCCTTACTATACTTCCCCTACTGCTGCAACTGCGTGTGATGTTGAGGTAAGTGTCCATTATTGTGTTTAAATTTGATCCTTTATGTGTACTAAAAAGACTTTTTGTAAAAGCTGCGCACTAAAACCGAAAAATAAATCTTTCTGACTCTCTTCCCTACAACTTCCGCATGGTCTGGTGACCCTCTGTGAGCCCAGGCAGCATACCTTGAGAGGTAGGCTGAGGCAAGTGTCAAAGAAAATATCTGAAAACATTACATTTTTTTTTACGTGCCAGCCTATGGCGCCGGTAGGCTTTTTTGAGGGGTCTGGATGGAAGTCGGCCCCAGCCCGTCATGGCGCAGACAAGTGTTTTATAGTGACGCATTCTTTTCTTGGCTCATGCTGTCCCCCGGAGTTCGTTCTTGATTCACTTGGACGGTTTCCTCTAGATTCCGGGTTGACGGATGGTCTTCAGGACAGCATGTGGGTAGTCTTAACCCGGTAGCTGCGGGGATCATATTTCTTAAACGCCCCTCTTGGCTCTAAGCGAGAAAAATTAGAAAAAAAATCATCACTCGCGTAAACCATTTCATAATATATATCAACGCATTTGTGATCAGTTTATGCATCACCTATTTTTGGGGGGGTTTATATCATGGCAAAAATTTAGCCCGTCGCTGAAACACGGTAAAGCCACAAATTTGACCCGTCGCTGGTACCGGGTTAAGCCACTCCCAGGTGGTAGCGGCGGATTCGAACCCGCGTCGTCCATCACTCCGTGAATGCGGGGCCCGCACGCTAACCACTCAGCCACCGCCTACCCATATATTAAATTATGTGTACTAAATAATGCTTCTTTTCCTACCTCTCTTCCTTACAGTTTGCGCATACAATGGGTACTAATGACGATTGTGGGGAGAGGCGGCACACTTGGGAAGGGTATGGGGGGAATTTTGTTAAAATTGGTGGTGTCGTTTCTTTTTGATGAGTTTTTTTGTCTAAGACGTTCTCAACTGGTTTTGTTTTATTCATTATTATTTTCGTTTTATTTCGAATTCAATAATGACCTTATTTGTATGAGCTATGAAGAAATACCAGGGTAAGTAATAGTACGGATGATTAATTTTAGCTATTAAATGCAAATTTGAATCTAAATGCATATTTACTATTTTTTTTAATAATTTCCAATGTCAGGAATAATACATCCATGTTCAGTGATAGTGTAATTCAAGTATAAGTTCAGTGTTCTAGGGTTAAGCATTAGTAGCTACATCAAACCTTCAGTTCAGGAGGGGGGTGCGCCACATTTCCTGCGACATTTCCAACACGTCACAACTCCTACAACTTATCAGTTTTTAGAGTAGTGACATATTTCCTATTGATATACAGCACATCTCCTACACTCAAAAATCTATTCTGTCACGATTCCTGTAGGGCTCCAGTCATATTTCCTACAACGAGAAAAACAGCGAGACATAATTCCTACAGGATTCCAATCAGTCGCTCTACACAGGGAGAAAAGTTGAAAAAACGTTCAAACACGAGTCAAGTTAAATGCTCGACCCAGTACTGTTCTTTTCTTAATTCGTGAAGCAAGGTAAGTCAAGGAAGGACGACACCAACTTCTCACTTCAGGAGATGGCATTTTGGGGCCTTGTGCTCCACTGCGGTCGTTCTGGCCAGGATAATGTTTTCTTTTCTGGAATTATGACGGATTAAGTGTAGGAAATGTCACAGTATTCCATTTTTTTGTGCGTGTGGATATGTGGAATATATAACTACGCTCCATTATGAGGTTCAGTTCACAAACAATGCTAAAGTATGAAGAAGTAAGAAAAAGGCGGGGTGGGGTGGGGGGTCTTGGCACAGCTAGTCAGGACAGTAAGTTATGTCGGAGTAAATTACATTTCACTCTCAAGGTAGATACATTATATGCATTAACAACACATGACTGAAGTTCTCGAAATGTGAAAAAAAGACTGCATAAAAGATGAAATGAGGCCTACCACAAAGAGCAGAGCAAACATAATATAATTAAACATAATTAAAGTAAGAGTAAGAGATATAGTAATACAGTAATGCTAATAACATAGGAAATATGAAGTTTCCAGTTTTGATTCTGAGATAAGGATAGGCGATATTAAAACTGGTAAAGATATTAAATCTGGTAAAGCTTACTGTAATTTGTCTCAGAGATCCGTGTTTCGGTCAGGAAGATAAAGTGATATATAGAGGAGAGATGGTGCTCCAATGAATGGAAATTAAAGGATAACACTTCCAGTAGTTAATGAAGACAAGTTGTCAGTATCCAAGAGTGCAGTCCGATCTGGGGGCATTTGAGTCTAAGGATGGGCACTCCGGGACGGTGTTTTTCGCAATCATATATTTCGATAATTTTGATGAGTATGTTGTGTGTATGTAGTATTTTCTTGAAGTTAAGATAATTTATATTAAAAAAAAAAGAATGCGAAACAACTTTGGTGTTAGAGAGACAATACGGAAACGAAATGGGAGGAAGCGAGTGGGTCATTCATAGCCTTGCAGCACCCTGTCGCCTTATTATTATTATTATTATTATTATTATTATTATTATTATTATCATTATCATTATAATTATAATTATAATTATAATTATTATTACTATTATTATTATCATTATTATTAAAATTATTATTATTATTATTATTATTATTATTATTATTATTATTATTATTATTATTATTATTATTATTATTATCATTATTATTATTATTATTATTAGAAGTAGTAGTACTAATAGTAATTTTTATTTTTACAGAAAAGGAGACAGTTCAAGGGAGTGAAGAAAAAAAAAATAGTAAAAAAAAAGCCCATTACTTACTGCTCCTGAATAGAGTACAGAGGAGTGGCCAAAAAGAGAGGACAATTTCGGGAGGAGAGATGTTCAGATACCCTTCTCTTGAAAGAGTTCAAGTCGTAGGCAGGAGGAAATACAGATGAAGGAAGATTGTTCCAGAGTTTACCAGCGTGAGGGGTGAAAGAGTGAAGATGCTGGTTAACTCTTGCAGAATGGGCTTGGACAGTATAGGGATGAGCTTAATTACAAAGTCGTGTGAGGCGAGGCCGCGGGAGGGGGGGATACATGCATTTAGCAAGTTCAGAAGAGCAGTCAACGTGAAAATATCTATAAAAGATAGAAAGAGAGGCAACATCGCGACGGAATTTAAGAGGTAGAAGACTATCAGTAAGAAGACAGCTGATGAGACGAAGAGCTTTAGACTCCACTCTGTCCAATAGAGCTATATGAGTGGAGCCCTCCCACACGTGGGATGCATACTCCATACGAGGGCGGACAAGGCCCCTGTATATGCATAGCAACTATGCGGGGGGAGAAGAACTGGCGGAGACAATACAGAACGCCCAACCTCGAGGAAGCTGATTTAGTGAGATGTGAAGTTTCCATTTAAGATTTTTAGTTAAGGATAGACCGAGGATATTTAGTGTTGAAGAACGTGATAGCTGGGTGTTGTCGAAGAATAGGGGATAGGTGTTTGGAAGATTGTGTCGAGATAATAGGTGGAGAAATTGAGTTTTTGAGGCATTGAAGGACACAAGGTTCCTTCTAACCCAATCGGAAATGGTAGCAAGGTCTGAGGTTAAGCGTTCTGCAGCCTCCAGTCTGGAGTCATGTACTTCATGTTGGGATGGTCTACTGTTGAAAGAAGTTGAATAATGCAGAGTGGAATCGTCGGCGTATGAATGGGCAGGACAGTTTATTATGGAAAGAAGATCATTGATGAATAACAGGAAGAGAGTGGGTAATAGGACAGAACCCTGTGGAACACCACTGTTAACAGGTTTAGGGGAAGAACAGTGACCGTCTACCACCGCAGAGATAGAACGGCTGGAAAGGAAACTAGGGATAGTGGAAAAGAGAGAGGGGTAGAATCCGAAAGAGGCAGTTTAAAAAGCAAAGAATTGTGCCAGAATCTATCGAAAGCTTTCGATGTCAAGCGCAACAGAGAAAGTTTCACCGAAACGGCTAAGAGAGGATGACCAAGAGTCAGTTAAGAGAGCAAGATCACCAGTAGAGCGCCCCTTGCGGAACCCATACGGGCGGTCAGATAGAAGGTTAGAAGTGGAAAGGTGCTTTTGAATCTTCCGGTTAAGGATTGATTCAAAGGCTTTAGGTAGACAGGAAAGTAAAGCTATAGGCCGGTAGTTTGAAGAATTGAAACGGTCACCGTTCTTAGGCACAGGCTGTACGAAGGCGTACTTCCAGCAGGAAGGAAAGGTAGATATTGATAGGCAGAGACGAAAGAGTTTGACCACGCAGGTAGTAGTAGCATTATTATTATTATTTTTATTATTATTATTATTAATATTATTATTATTA
The DNA here is from genome assembly GCF_024679095.1 of Eriocheir sinensis. Lineage (NCBI taxonomy): Eukaryota > Metazoa > Arthropoda > Malacostraca > Decapoda > Varunidae > Eriocheir > Eriocheir sinensis. The sequence continues at coordinate 971,301 of NC_066557.1, forward strand.
TTATTATTATTGGTAGTAGTAGTAGTAGTTGTAGTAGTAGTAGTAGTAGTAGTAGTAGTAGTACGAACAGCAGTAGTAGTAGTAGTAGTACGAACAGCAGTAGTAGTAGTAGTAGTAGTAGTAGTAGTAGTAGTACCCAACATACTAGACCTCTTCCTTACCTCTAACCCTTCTGCTTACTCTGTCAAACTGTTCTCTCCGTTGGGCTCCTCCGATCTCAACTTTATTTCTGTATCCTATCCTATCGCTCCTGTACATCCTCTGGACCCACCGAAGAAGCGATGTTTCTGGCATTTTGCTTCAGCTCGGTGGGACGACCTGAGGATGTACTTTTCCGATTTCTCATGGAATGATTACTGCTTCCAGGAGAGAGACCCCTCTGTGTGTGCCCAGCGAATCTCATAGGTGATTGTCTCTATAAGGAGGCATACATTCCACGTTTTTTATCTACTTCTCATGCTAAAAAGCCTTGGTTTAATCATGCTTCTTCTCGTGCTATTAAAGATAGAGAGGCAGCTCACAAAAGGTACCTTCGCGCTCCTGGTAGCCATGAACTTTATATTTCTGCTCGGAACCGTGCCAAATCAATTCTTCAACTTACTAAAAGCTCTTTCATAAATAGAAAATGTCAAAACTTTGGTTTTTTTAATGCTTCTCGTGACTTCTCCAATTTCACTTCTTCCTCTCTCCCTCCTCTCCTTAACCCTGACGGCAGCACCGCGGTCTCATCTATCTCTAAGACTGAACTCTTCGCTCAAACCTTCTGTAAGAACTCCACCCTGGACGATTCTGGGCATATTCCTCCTACTCATCCCCCCTCTGACTCCTTTATGCCTATTATTAAGATTCTTCATAATGATGTTTTCTATGCCCTCTCTGGCCTCAACTCTCAGAAGGCTTATGGACCTGATGCAGTGCCTCCTATTGTCCTTAAAAACTGTGCTTCCGTGCTGACACCCTGCCTGGTCAAACTCTTTCGTCTCTGCCTATCAACATCTACCTTTCCTTCCTGCTGGAAGTACGCCTTCGTACAGCCTGTGCCTAAGAAGGGTGTCCGTTCCAATCCCTCAAACTACCGCCCTATAGCTTTACTTTCCTGTCTATCTAAAGCTTTTGAATCAATCCTTAAACGAAAGTTTCAAAAGCACCTTTCCACTTCTAACCTTCTATCTGATTGCCAGTATGGGTTCCACAAGGAGAGTTCTACTGGCGATCTTCTTGCTCTTTTAACTGACTCTTGGTCATCCTCTCTTAGCCGTTTCGGTAAACTTTCTCTGTTGCGCTAAACATATCGAAAGCCTTCGGTAGAGTCTGGCACAAGTCTTTGCTTCCTAAACTGCCCTCTTTCGGATTCTATCCCTCTCTCTGCTCCTTTATCTCCAGTTTCCTTTCCAGCCGTTCTACTATCTCTGCGGTGGTAGACGGTCACTGATCTTCCCCTAAACCTATTAACCGTGGTGTTCCACAGGGCTCCGTCCTATCTCCCACTCTCTTCCTGTTATTCATCAATGATCTTCTTTCCATAACAAACTGTCCTGTCCACTCATACGCCGACGATTCCACTCTGCATTATTCAACTTCTTTTAATAGAAGACCATCCCAACATGAAGTACATGACTCCAGACTGGAGGCTGCAAAACGCTTAACCTCATACCTTGCTATCATTTCCGATTGGGGTAGAAGGAACCTTGTGTTCTTCAATGCCTCAAAAACTCAATTTCTCCACCTATCAACTCGACACAATCTTCCAAACACCTATCCCCTATTCTTCGACAACACTTAGCTGTCACCTTCTTCATTACTAAATATCCTCGGTCTATCCTTAACTCAAAATTTTAACTGGAAACTTCACATCTCTCTCACTAAATCAGCTTCCTCGAGGTTGGACGTTCTGTATCGTCTCCGCCAGTTCTTCTCCCCCGCATAGTTGCTATCCATATACAGGGGTCTTGTCCGCCCTCGTATGGAGTATGCATCTCACGTGTGGGGCGGCTCCACTCACACAGCACTATTGGACAGAGTGGAGTCTAAAGCTCTAAGTCTCATCAGCTCTCCTCTTCTTACTGATAGTCTTCTACCTCTTAAATTCCGTTGCGATGTTGCCTCTCTTTCTATCTTCTATCGATATTTTCACGCTGACTGCTCTTCTGAACTTGCTAACTGCATGCCTCCCCCCCTCCCGCGGCCTCGCCTCACACGACTTTCTCATCAAGCTCATCCCTATACTGACCAAACCCCTTGTGCAAGAGTTAACCAGCATCTTCACTCTTTCATCCCTCACGCTGGTAAACTCTGGAACAATCTTCCTTCATCTGTATTTCCCCCTGCCTACGACTTGAACTCTTTCAAGAGGAGGGTATCAGGACACCTCTCCTCCCAAAATTGACCTCTCTTTTTGGCCACTCCTCTGTACTCTTTTCAGGAGCAGTAAGTAGCGGGCTTTTTTTTCATTTTTTTTTACGCCCTTGAACTGTCTCCTTTTCTGTAAAAAAAAAAAGTAGTAGTAGTAGTAGTAGTAGTAGTAGAAGTAGTAATAGAAGTAGTAAAAGTAATTGTATTATTATTATTATTATTATTATTATTATTATTATTATTATTATTATTAGTAGTAGTAGTAGTAGTAGTAGTAGGGTAGGCGGTGGCCGAAGTGATAGCGTACTGGACCCACATTCGCCGCGTGATGGACGACGCGGGTTCGAATCCCCACGCTACCACTCGGATTTTTCAGTCACCGCCGAGTGGCTTAAAACTACCCACATGCTGTCCTGAAGACCACCCATCAACCCGGACTCTAGAGGAAGCCGTCCAAGCGAATCAAGAACGAGTTCCGGGGGGCAGCATGAGCCAATGCAAGATGGCGCCACTATAAACACTCGCCTGCGCCAGAACGGGCTGGGCCGACCATCAGGCCCCACCTGGAAGAAGCCTTGGGCCGACCATCAGGCCCCACCGGGAAGATGCCTACCGGCGGAATAGGCAACAAAGTAAAAAAAAAAAAAAAAAGTAGTAGTAGTAGTAGTAGATGTAGTAGTAGTAGTAGTAGTAGTAGTTGTAGTAGTAGTAGTAATAGTAGTAGTAATAGTTTTATTGTTATTATTATTGTTAAAATTATTATTTTTCCAGTTGTTTCAGGAATGTAAGTTGGCAAAAATGCAAAATAACATCATTAAAACAATAAAGCTACACAAAGAGGGCAATATATATATATATATATATATATATATATATATATATATATATATATATATATATATATATATATATATATATACATACACACACACACACACACACACACACACACACACACACACACAGTAGCTTCACTTCACCGCGAAGACATGTGTAGACATACCACAATGGGAAAAGAAAATATAAAAATAGTAAACACTTTCGTATATTACATCTTCAGACTAATGGTACAATTGACAGATCGAGACTTTATATACGAGGACAACGGCAAAGGCGAGGTCGGACAAACCCTCAGCGGAGAGGGAAGCGAAACATAATTAGTGGGACTGGAGAGGATTAACCTGACTTTACCCAATAGCAGGTGGAGGGCTTCGTCTGAGTCAAGTAAATACCTGCCCGGTGTTCATGAGGAATTCCGGAAATGATTGACCTGACGCAGACCTTAGTGTTTTCACGTGTCTGTTGTGTGTGTGTGTGTGTGTGTACCAGAGCTGGGCATCGCTAACGAATTTGAACTTCCGCTATCACAAATCCGCAAACTTCCATAACTTTTGCCCCGCAATCTTTAATTGTTTTTATCTTTTTACGTCTGTGTTGTTGTTGACGGGATTTTTCTATCAGTTTTACTTGTTTTTATCTATTTTGGTGGCTGGTGATATTGAAAGTAATTTTAGCCTACGCCGACAACCTGTGAAAAGTTGCCGTGTCCTTTACTCCAACATTCGTGGGCTTCATAAGAATTTGAAGGATCTTACAATGGCTGCTGTCAACCATGACATTGTTTTCTGGGCAGAAACTGTTGTTTCTAACATTAGTTATATTTCAGAGCTTCTTATTCCTAATTTTATTAAACCTGTTCTGATTAGAAGGGATTCTTTTCCTCGTGCTCGCGGCATGGGTTTGTATATTAGATCTGGTTACAGTGCACAACACTTAACTAGTAAATTTGTATGTCACTGCCATGGGATGCAGCTTGTCAAAGTTTCTAGGAAATACAATAATCATTATATTTTCCGCCTATATAGGAATCCAGATGCTAATAATTACTTGCCTGATTCCTCGTGCTCGTCAGGCCACCTAACATAGAGTTTGACCCCTGTGCAGGATGCTACGTGGTTGGCCACGACACACAAGGGCTCATCCACTATACCGTAGGGTTCTTGATACTCCTTGCGGGGCTGAAGAAGACTCTCAGTGACTCACAGGGGCTCACAAGCACTCATAGGCACACAAAGGGTAACTGATAAAGTGTGTACACCTATGTACAAACTTTATTAAAAAAAAAACAGTAGTCACACACACACACACACACACACACACACACACACACACACACACACACAGCTGACCTACTACGTCTACGTACGCCTACAGAACCTAATCCGACCTGGCAACACTTGTAGCAGTTACCGCTAAAGCCGTGTGCTCTTCTCCCCCGGTGACTCAAGGAAAATGAAGTGCAGCAGCACAGACTTTTATTTTGTCATTATTGTTTCCATTGTTGCTCCTTGTCTTGTCGCGTCCTCATTGTTTGTCTTTATTATTAATTGTTAATCTTGAACTATTCGTCCACGTGCTGCTATGCATTACACATACATTGTGTACACCACATACACCAACACTTCAGTGTCATTTTCAACACAACATCCAAATACACGCAAATACACTTAACAACGTCTTTTATGTGTTTTGTCTGTCTTAATGACTTGTGTATGTTTTTACAATAAATAACCTTGACGGGTAATGTTTTTTTCTTACCCGTGGACCAACTAGCAGTTTGAGCGCTCACTAAACACCAACACACTAACGATTATAAAGGTCTACTTAGGTTGGTGCGGAGAAGAATATGGTGAGATGCTGTTGCTGCAGAGAGGGCAGCCTGCCCTCACACTGCCGTTGGCTCCTCAGGGGCGTGTGTGCTCAGGGGCGTGTGTGCTCAGCGGTGAATGCGGCCGTTGACGTCAGGGTGAGGATGCCGTGGATAACACGACGCAGCAGGAAAACTAATCGCCGCCGAAATGAGAAACCGTGCGTGTTGTGTCCCGCCAGGCTAAGCCCTGGACCCCCAACACGCCAAGAGGAGGGAAACCACGTGACTACTACAGGCATCTGGCAAGTCTGTTGCCTTCCTAAGGAAGACAACACCGCTGCCTCCGCAGGGGACGACAGCTAACAGCAGGTCATGGCACGGTGAACTGAGGTAATGCGGGAAATACACAGGCACACAATTTCTGGTTGGTTAGTTTACTAACAACAACAGCCTCAGCACAACGCCAGAATACAATACACACATACCGTAAAAGCGCAGGTTCAACTGAGATCACATCAACGAAGAAAGCACATCTGGCCACACACGGCAAGAGACTCAGCAGGAAACAATAAACGTATCGCAGACTGGCAATCATCGCACAGCCGGTAACACAGACCTCCAACCAGCCGACCACCCGACCTGGGCGCCCGGTCATGGTGATAACAAAGGCTGGCACCACGGCCAACAGAAGAGAGACGGTCCAACCGTGCGCAGGGTTGTGACGTCAGCAGGTGACGTCAGCGGAAGCCGTCGAGAGAAAACGGATGATTTTGTAGCGTAAACTATTCTCTCTCTCTCTCTCTCTCTCTCTTATTATTATTATTATTATTATTATTATTATTATTATTACTACTACAGTAATTACTTTATCATTATTATTATTATCATTAGTAGTAGTACAATTACTATAATTACTAGTAATATTATAATTATTACTGTTATTATTACTATTATTACAATTTATCATTGTTGTTACTATTATAATTATTTTTTTATGTACATACTATTTGCTTTTCAATCTATATTCCCTATCTCCACGAATGTTCCTATGAACGAAATAAAGGCATCATTATCATTATCATATATATCGCATACACTATGTGTGTGTGTGTGTGTGTGTGTGTGTGTGTGTGATTAACCTTCTTATCCAAGTATTTTTGGACATATTCTTATTCGCCGCAATCATCCTCTATTGAACAGTTCACCTGTCCTCCCTCTGTAACACCTTAACCATTTCTACCCAGTACCGACTTCTAGCCCATTAATTGTGTGACTGCTTCAGTTCCTTAATCCTAAATGCTTAAGTCACCCATCGAAATAAAAGAAAATGGAGCATAAATGCTAAAGTCACCCATGGAAATAAAAGAAAATGGAGCAAATGGGTTGTTTCCCCACCAGTGGCCAGGCGAAGACTAGTGGGGTGAGACCGTGGGCGGGACTGAGTGACTTCCCGTGACGTCACTGCGCAGAAGAGAAGAATTCTGGTACGAGGTTGAAGAGACCTTATATTCTCTTGGCCTTGGCTGGTACATGATGACTGGAACATGAGCGAGAGAAAAACCTGCTTATCATCCTAACTGGCAACTGCGTCGTCTACCTGGTCCACCGTGCATTCCTGCACCGTCACGAGCGCTAGGGACAGAGGCAAGGCCTCCTCCTACAGGAACTCTCCTTGGTGGTGGTCTTCTTTAACTGCTGCTTGTCGAGCAGGGTTACACGGCACAGTGCTGGCAGGCTCAGGAGAAGGCTGGGGCTCGGTTTCCATGGACACGGCCTCCTGCGAGTCCAGGAAGTCGTTGTGGCCAAGCTCGGGGGAGGCAAGACTTGCGAGGACGAGGCGGTGGAGCCACTTGGACTCTTCCATGGCCCTCTCGTGGGTGTGCTGAGCCTCTTGCTCCTTCCACAGCAGCTCATCGCGGACAAAGGCGATGAGGTCTTGCCCCGTCAGCTGACGGCGTTCACCCAGCTGAAAGATAGACTCGTTTAAACCCTGACACCTCTCCATCTGACTAGTTTGGCTAGACCAGTTCGTTCTATTCATTAGGAGCAGTGCTTAACGGACTTTTGTTACCGTTTTTGTTTATTGTGCCTGATTACTTTGCTGGAAAAAGAAAGACGCGTAAACTCGCTACTTCAAGATTAGGGAAAGCCAGATGCTGTAAGCATTTGTGTGTCAATTCAGTGTGCTCTTCGACTAGAAGGACGCTTAGACTAAAAAATATCAATGATTTTTTTGTTCCTTAAAATGAGAGATCGCACCATTGGTGAACCATCCCAGGCCCAATTTCTGAATTGCACTTCCTACATTTTAAGATACCTCAGTATTCAGTCTATCAATATACTGCCATGCATTTGACTCGCTATTTCATGATGACTGAATCATATTATCAAGGTTATATTTTGGTATCATATTGACACTTGAAACTTAAAAGTTATCATAGTACCTACGACAGTAACGCACTTCTCCAGTCTTAACTCTGCAATCTGCACACGGCATTTGAGCCAAATCCCGGGAAGGAAACCCTACTCCACACACAGAACACATTGGGACAGAGTGGGGTCAAAGGTTCTCATGAATTATCTTCTTACTGATAGTCTTTTACTTCTTAAACTCCGCCGCAGCGTTGCCTCTCTTTCTATCTTCTATCGATATTTCTATACTGACTACTCTTCTGAACTTGCTAAGTATATGCTCCCGCAGCGGGGCTACACACGTCTTTCTTTTCTAGTACCTTACTCTTCTGTGATCCAAATCCCATCCGCAAGTGTTTTCCAGCATCTTCATTCTTTGATCCCTAGACTTGAACTCCTTCAATAGGGGATCATCAAGACTCCTCTCCATCTGACTAGATTGGCTAGTCCAGTTCGTTCTATTCATTAGGAGCAGTGCTTAACGGACATTTTTTTGTTACCGTTTTTGTTTATTGTGCCTGATTACTTTGCTGGAAAAAAAAAAACGCGTAAACTCGCTACTTCAAGATTAGGGAAAGCCAGATGCTATAAGCATTTGTGTGTCAAGACTTGTCCTCAGAAAGTGACACAATGTGGTAGCTTTAACATCTGCCAAGAATGGCATACATTGTTCCTACATTGTAAGCATTTGTGTGTCAATTCAGTGTGCTCTTCGACTAGAAGGACGCTTAGACTAAAAAACATCAATGGATTTTTTGTTCCTTAAAATGAGAGATCGCACCACTGGTTAACCATCCCCGGCCCAATTTCTGAATTGCACTTCCTACATTTTAAGATACCTCAGTATTCAGTCTATCAATATACTGCCATGCATTTGACTCGCTATTTCATGATGACTGAATCATATTATCAAGGTTATATTTTGGTATCATATTGACACTTGAAACTTAAAAGTTATCATAGTACCTACGACAGTAAAGCACTTCTCCAGTCTTAACTCTGCAATCTGCACACGGCAGGGAGATAAACACGACTGAGGCTGGCAAGTACATAAGCCAACGTGATGAGAAGAAAATCCACCGGAACGGTACAGGTCATTAGGTTCGAGTCGCTCTCGCCACCCCTCTCTCTCTCTCTCTCTCTCTCTCTCTCTCTCTCTCTCTCGCGCGCGCGCGCGCGCGCACCGAATCAGTGATAAGAAATCAGAGATAAGAAATATAAATAAAAATCCCGGCATTTGAGCCAAATCCCGGGAAGGAAACCCTACTCCACACACAGAACACATTGGGACAGAGTGGGGTCAAAGGTTCTCATGTATTATCTTCTTACTGATTGTCTTTTACTTCTTAAACTCCGCTGCAGCGTTGCCTCTCTTTCTATCTTCTATCGATATTTCTATACTGACTACTCTTCTGAACTTGCTAAGTATATGCTCCCGCAGCGGGGCTGCACACGTCTTTCTTTTCTAGTACCTTACTCTTCTGTGATCCAAATCCCATCCGCAAGTGTTTTCCAGCATCTTCATTCTTTGATCCCTAAACTTGAACTCCTTCAATAGGGGATCACCAAGACACCTCTCCATTTGACTAGATTGGCTAGTCCAGTTCGTTCTATTCATTAGGAGCAGTGCTTAACGGACATTTTTTTTGTTACCGTTTTTGTTTATTGTGCCTGATTACTTTGCTGGAAAAAAAAAAACGCGTAAACTCGCTACTTCAAGATTAGGGAAACCCAGATGCTCTAAGCATTTGTGTGTCAAGACTTGTCCTCAGAAAGTGACACAATGTGGTAGCTTTAACATCTGCCAAGAATGGCATACAGTGTTCCTACTTACCCTCTGCTGTTGTCTGCAGTTAATACAGTCTTGTCGCAGACAGTGGCTAGCGTTAAGGGACCTATTTTCTTCTGTACTTATTTTTCTGAATGATAAATGGGAAGGCAGCCGGCAAAGATGGAACTGCAGCTGAAATATATTAGGCAGGTGGAAATGAAATGATTCGATGGTTAGCCCATATATATATTATATATATATATATATATATATATATATATATATATATATATATATATATATATATATATATATATATATATATATATATATATATATATATATATATATATATATATAGAGAGAGAGAGAGAGAGAGAGAGAGAGAGAGAGAGAGAGAGAGAGAGAGAGAGAGAGAGAGAGAGAGAGGCGGTGGCTGAGTGGTAGCGTTCTGGGCCCACATTCACCACGTGATGGACAACGCGAGTTCGAATCCCCACGCTACCACCTTGGAATTTTCAGTCGCCGCCGAGTAGGTTAAAACTACCCACATGCTGTCCTGAAGACCACCCACCAACCCGGACTCTAGAGGAAACCGTCCAAGTGAATCAAGAACGAGTTCCGGGGGTCAACATGAGCCAAGAGAAGATGGCGCCACTATAAACACTTGCCTGCACCATGACGGGCTGGGGCCGAACACCAGCCAGGCCAGTGACATCTCAAGTAATGGACAGCTTAAGCCGGCGTCACACTGGACCAAATCTGGCGTGCACGAGCTTTTGCTGGCAGCTTTTGCTCGCGGGATGGCTCGTTCGCGAGCTTTTGCTCCTGCGTGTAGCTCGCCGCCTGGACGGGGAGCAGCTCGGCGAGCCGCGATCAGGCAGTCAAATGAGTTCTTTGGTGCACCGATATGTGAATGATATATATTGCCTAGTGTATTGGATCCGTATACCCATGATATTAGAGAACTTATCCACATACTCGTTTTATGTTTGATGGTGTTTGTAATATTTTATAATATTGTGAACAGTAGTGTTGGTTTTTATTTTTATTTCTGGATCCCTAACCAAGACCAAGACCGCACAGCTGAACTAAACACTCGCCATGACCACCTTCGCTCCTAGTTATAGAGTTCATTGGTCCTCCGGTATTGTGGACTCTTTAATATCTAGAGTCAGGGACCATCCCGAGTTGTGGGACCACAGCCATCCACATTTCTGTAAGTCTACACTCAAGAAAGTTAGATGGATTGCTGTACACACCATGGGTCTCCCTTCCCTTCAGCCATGACCGAACCCAGACTCGTGTTTTCTTCTTCTGCTCTCGTTGAATAACGGCAAGTAATGCCGTCACAGTTGCACACTTTTAGCCGTAAATCGAAGCGTAGATGTAGAGGCGCCATGGCTGAGGCTTTGTTTACAATGTTGCTCGTCGTTCACCACTCGTCGCTCATCAGTGTGACGACAACAGTGACTTGCTCGCGAGCAAAAGCTGCCAGCAAGAGCTCGGGCTCGCTAGATTGTGGTCCAGTGTGACGCCAGCTTTACTCTTGATTTTGTGGCGCCCTTGTCATTAAGCCGCGAATTTTGGAAAATCAACCTCTTTGGTGCGAATCGGCATAACGCCCTTACGTATGGAGCTACAGTAAAGTTTTTGTTGTCAATCGACGGTAAAATGAAAGGGCTATATTTGTTAATAAGCGACCGGGCTCGAAAACCGACTCGAAATGGTCAAATATCGAATAAATTCGCAAAAAAAGAATTTCAAAACCTTATTTAACAAATGATTTAGCCCTTTCAAGGTGCTTTTCAATATGGTGCATAACATTTCCCTGCTCCCAGTAGTTTCGTCGCTAGAGCTCAAAAGGTAAACCCTGTCGAAAGCGATTTTGACAAACTCCAGACACTTTGCCGTTTATGTCAAGTGTGGCCTTCCTACTGCCTCTACAAGGCTGTAATTTGGCATGTAGCTCCTCTTGACAATGTAGTTTGACCAACCCGAAGGAGTGTTTGATAGCTCGATTCCAAGTTCGTCGTCGAGCCGTCACAATATTGCCTGTTATTCGGCCATTTTGCCGCGATTTGGACACGTCCTAGTTTTTTGCCTATAACTTTTTCTTTTTATTTAATGCTTTCCAATTTTTTTCTGATTATTTATCTGCATTAAAAGAGCTTTCATGTGCCACCAAGCACTCCTTCCTAGCTTCAGTAGTTTTCGCTCGAGCTCGACTAGATATCACGACGAACATTCGCCGAATCCGACTCACTTCACGGAGCGCGACGAAAAACCTTCTTGACCCCACAAAAATTATTATATCTGCATAAACATTCATATATGAACACTTCAATATGTTGACTAACTTGTATTAAAACCACTTTAAGATTTATAAATAAAAAATATTATTTTTTTATAATCATTTCATTATATAAATCAACCTATATGAAGGGCCTTATTATACATGTTATTTTTTTTTTTTTTTTAGTATTCAACCATACGGTATTTCTTCTCATTTATGACTAATACATTTAATTTGCTTTCTTGTGATACCATATATATATATATATATATATATATATATATATATATATATATATATATATATATATATATATATATATATATATATATATATATATATATATATATATATATATATATATGGTATCAAAAATAAGCAAATGAAATGAATTATTCATAAATAAGAAGAAATATGGCTAAACAGTAAAAAAAATAAGAAATAACATGCATAATAAGGAGTGACAATTATTTTTTTTTCAAAAACCATTTAAAGCTGTTCTATAAACTTAAAAACATGTTATGAGTAATGAAAATGGTAGAAAAAAATCTTGGGGTGGCAACATCAGCAGTATACGAGAAGGACGTATGCCCTGGATGTCAGAGGGTGAGGCGTTTTAGCTCTTATTTACTCGCTCCAGAAGGATGATAACTGAACAGTGAAACTTTTACAAGTTATCCTACTTATGGCACGTGGGCAGGGGAGGGGTGGAGACACACAGTCACTCTTCAAGGCCAGTGCTTGCTGACATAGCGACGTGCAAGTAGCGCGCGGCGCTGGCTATGAAGGTTATGAAGCTAAGAAGGAAAAAAGGCAGAAAAGGCAGAAGAAGAAGAAGAGAGCAAGAAAAGACAAGAAGGCATCACCTATGAGGCAGGACGAGGTGACCTGTAGCTGACACTTGCGACACGAGCCGTGTAGTTTTTTTTTTTTTTTTTTTTTTGGACAATGGACATTTATTTTTCTATATTTCTATAAAAAAGTGTTTACTTTTCGTTTGTGTAAATATCACTATATACTGAAAAAAGCTCATTCAGAGAGAATAAAAATTAGTTACTACCAACCAAAGTGTTTGATGGCCAATATCTCAAAACATGAATATTCAGCTTCAAAAATTGTTGTACATTCCAAATCAGATGATATTTCCATGAAACTGTATGTATACATGGATACTTTTATGCTCTTGAAAGTTACGGTCTTTAATTTGAAACATTTCTTAATATAAAATAAAGAAAAATAAATTTATCATGTAAAACGTGGATACGGAATCATACTGAATTCAGATATATAATTTTTTTTTAAATAGATAAATTATAATTTTAAAAAAATGACACCGTAACTTGTTTAGGCAACCATTAAACCATTACCGCCTATAATTTCGTACATCTAAGATGAAAAATATTTAATGTAGAACAATTATTTTGCCTGACATGTCATGTCATGAGTATGACATGACATGACATACCGACAGCATTCTAATCCAGGGAGAACAAAGATACCCAAAAGTGCAAGTTAGCTGTAAAGTTTGGACTCTATTTATGAGTTTATTTTTGACAAATATTTCTTGGAAAACCCGAACTACCACCTTAATATAGGTTGATTTATATAGTGAAATTATTTAAAAAAAAAATAGTAACTTTTTTATTCATATATATATATATATATATATATATATATATATATATATATATATATATATATATATATATATATATATCAAAAGAAAGCAAATTAAATGTATTATTCATTTATGGGAAGAAATATGGTTGAAAAATGTATAATAAGGCGCTTAATATAGGTTGATTTATATAATGAAATGATTACAAAAAATAGTATCCTTTTTTACTTAGATATCTAAAGTGGTTTTAATACAAGTTAGTCAACATATTGAAGTGGTTATATATGAATTTTTATGCAGATATATTATTTATTTGTGGCGTCAGGAAGGTTTTTCGTGGCGGCGCGTGAAATGAGTCGGATTCGGCGACTGTTCCTCGCAACTTCTGGTCGAGCTCGAACGAAAACTACTGAAGCACATTTTATACGGAGTATTAATCTGGAAAAAAATCAGAAAGGATTAAATAAATGAAAAGGTTATAAGCAAAAAAACTAGGACGTGTCGAAATCGCGGCAAAAGGGCCGAAAAACAGGCAATTTTGTGACGGCTCGATGACGAACTTGAAATCGATCTATCACAAAATCATTCGGGATGGTCAAACTACATTGCCAAGAGGGAATATATGTCAAATTACAGCCTTCACGACGCAATAGCTATGCCACACTAAACAAAAACGGCAAAGTGTCTGGAGTTCGTCAAAATCGCTCTCGACAGGGTTTACGTTTCGAGCTCTAGCAACGAAACTACTGAGATTAGGGAAATGTTATGCACCATATTGGAAAGCACATTGGCAGGGCTAGATAATTTTTTAAATAGTTTTTTTTTAAATTCTCAAAAAAAAAATGAGTGGGTTTCAGGGTTGGGAACTCAAAAATAGTTTTTTTTCCGAGTCGTTTTTTGCGAATTTATTCGATTTTTGACCCTTTCGAGTCAGTTTTCGAGCTCGGTCCCTAAATACAAAATATAGCCTTTTCCTTTTGCCGTCGACTGATATCAACACCTTTCTGTAGCCCCAGAATTAAGGGAGTTATGGCGATTCGCACCAAAGTGGTTAATTTTCCAAAATTCGCGGCTTACTTACTGACAAGGCTGGGGCTAGTGTCCGTTCCATAGTATAGGGTTCACTGATATATTTAACATAGCATAAGAATAAGAAGAGACAGAAGATGAATGGCAGTGTGGCACAATATGCCCGATCTACAAGAAACGGGTAAAAAGACAGACTGCTAGAACTACAGAGGAATAACACTATCCTGACACATGCAGGAAAAATATACGAAAAAATAATCGAAAGTAGAATTAGAAGACAGGTGGAACAAAAGTTAGGAACCTGGCAACACGGTTTCAGATCTAGGCGGAGTACTGTTGACTTGGTGTTTGCCCTGAAAATATTGTTAGAAAAAGGATGGGAATGAACCCAATATGAATATCTGGCCTTTACAGATCTGGAAAAGGCATTTGACAAAATCAACAAAGAGATTTTGGAAAATCATTAAAGACGATCACTATGCCATACAACCTAAGTTAGTGAGACTAACAAAGAGCATAAACAAATAATGTAGAAATATGATAAAGAGCAGGCATGTCGAAAGTAACTGGTTTGATGATAAGACAGGGGTCCGACAAGGAAAAGTGCTATCCCCACTAAATATATATATATATATATATATATATATATATATATATATATATATATATATATATATATATATATATATATATATATATATATATATATATATATATATATATATATATATATATATATATATATATATGCCTTATAGATGTATGCGGAGAAAGGACAGATGCAGAGACTTTTATCTTGCAGACGATGTGGCTGTGATTGCTGGCACGGCAGAACAACTACAGCAAGAGGTGGAGAGATGAAGCGTAGGACTAGAAAGGAAAGGTCTTAAATTTAATAAATATAAAACGGAAATATGCATGTGGGACGTAGAAGAGAGGACCTTAAAACACCAAGGCAGGAGAAAAGCCACTTAAACAAGCCCAAAACTTTACGTATCTAGTAGTAAATTTCAATGAAGGAAACGAACAAAAACGGGAGATACATAAAAAAATAAAAAAAATACAACAGCAATGTCGGTATGCTCTACCCAATATTGAAAGATAAAAGTGTTCCTAGAAAATGCAAGATTATAGTTTACAAGACGATCCTCAAACCAATCTCAACATATGCATCAGAATGCTGGTCACTGACCAACAATACTATGTCCAAAGTCCAAGCTGCTGGAATGAAAGTGCTAAGATTAATAAGAGGAGTAACAAGAAGGGACAGGATGATGAATGATAGGGCTTGAGAGGAACTTGGGGTTATGCCACTGCTGGAAGAAGTAGAATAATCCAAATTGAGATGGCACGGACACGTTAAAAGAATGAAGAAGGGCCGAAAACCAAGAAAATACCAAGAGTGGCGACCACGAGGAAGAAGACCTGTTGGCAGGCAGAGGAAGAGATGGATGAAAAGAGTGAGGGACGGATTGTAGAGGAGAGATCTTGAGATGCAACAAGTGGAGGAAGGACAGATATATGAAGACCGTGCAAGATGGAGACAGATCGTGGTGAATGATGTCAGCTGACAGGTGTTCATACATCTACCTGGCGTATGGTGAGAAACTTACGTACTCTCTCTCTCTCTCTCTCTCTCTCTCTCTCTCATTATTTTTTTTAATTAAACAAATAATATATTACAAAAACGTTTCAAAGCTACACGTTTTGTGTACAGCTATTCCAAGAGCCTGTATATGGGACAAAATAAATTGTACACT
The DNA here is from genome assembly GCF_024679095.1 of Eriocheir sinensis. Taxonomy (NCBI): domain Eukaryota; kingdom Metazoa; phylum Arthropoda; class Malacostraca; order Decapoda; family Varunidae; genus Eriocheir; species Eriocheir sinensis. The sequence continues at coordinate 987,189 of NC_066557.1, forward strand.
ATTACACACAAAAAGGAAGAAAAAATATGATTTACACTGTCATAAGTGTTAGTTTTCACTATGTGTGTGTAGCACTTTAGGTGTGTAGCACTTTAAGTGGGTAGCACCAGGGGACTCGGGTGTCTTGAGCGACATTTGTGAGCAGCCAACTTCACCTGCTGTGTGTTCATGTTATCTACTCGAGGTGTGGCTGCCGTGAACATTATTCCACAGCGTGTGGTCCTAGCTGAATAGGTGCGCTGGTGCTGCCTCGAGCGTGATCGAGGCACCTCCACATTCCACAAGCTTATCACTGGAGTGTGTAGTCCTGGTGTTCCTCTGGGCAGAGGGTGGAGGAAGCCTCAAGGTGCTGAGGAGGGGAGCTCATTGCACCTGGGGCTTTATGGCACACCACCAGTGCTGAGACTTTGCAGCGATGTTCCAGGGATGTCGCGAGGGCAGGCGACTGGTGATCCTCCGGGCGCTCGCTGGCCCCCACCAGACGCAGTGCATGTGGTTGCACTGCATCGAGCCTCTGCATGTGGATGGCGGCACTCGACATCCAGCACAAGGCACCGTACTTTAGATACGGACGTATCTGTGCCTTGTACAGAGTGAGGATGCCCCTTGGGTCAAGGGTTCCCGCCACCCTTCGCAGGGCAATAGCTCGGACGTGGTGTTTGAAACACAGGCTTTGGTCCACAGACACTCCCTGGACCATGATGTGGGCCTGGAGGGGCATACTCTTGCCTCCAAGACGTAGCAGTCCGGAGACTACTCGAGAGGCGTCTGGGGACCGTGAGATGACCATGTCCTGCGTCTTCTCCGGGCGAGGGTGACCTGCCACTTCTCTCCCCACTGCTTCACCAGCCTGAGCTGCCTGTTTAACTATCCGACGGCGCGCTGGCTGTCGAGGCGGCAATAGGAGCGGGAGAGTGTGCAGTCATCGGCGTAAGCTGCCAATACCGATAGCTGCCGGAGGAGGTCGTCGATGTATATGGTCCACAGGATTGGGCCGAGCACGTAACCCTGTGGAACTGAGGCTTGCGCTGGTGAAGGCCTTGATGACTGCCCGTTGGTCACCACCTGAAGAGTCATCCCCTGGGGGTAATCCTTGAGCAGCATCAGGAGGTCAACCTGGACACCCTTGGCGCGAAGCTTTTCAATAAGCCCTGCATGCCAGATTCTGTCAAAAGCTCCAGCAATATCCAGGGTCACCACGAGTGTGTCCAGGCCTTCATCGACTGCGTCTTGCCAGTCCTTGGGGAGGAGGAAGAGGAGGAGGTCCACGGCGGACCGGCCAGGCCTGGCGCCAAACTCCCTGTCTGAGAGGAGATGGCTCTCGCTCAGGTGCTGACAGATGACTCCAGCCACCACCCGCTCCAGCACCTTGCCCACCACGAAGAGCAAGGAAATGAGCCTGTATTTGTTGGGCTCAGTCCTCGAATTTTTCTTGTGCACCGTAACCACACGCGCCTCCTTCCATATTGAAGGCCACTTGCACTCCCTCAGGCAAGACGTGAAGACGGTGGAGAGAGGACCTTAGAGCTCCTTGGAGCAATTCTTGAGGAGCCGTTGGCTGATGTCGTCCGAGCCAATGGCTTTACCCACGTCCAGCGCGTTGAGCAGTCTTTCGACCTGGGATGTCGTCACCGACACAGAGGAGACAAGACGGTCGGTTTCTTGGGGCAGCACAGGTCCCGGGTCACCAACCTTCATTTTGTTGGCGGACAGTTCAGCCAGGAGTGAGGCCTTGTCCCACGCCGCTCCTTATCGAGACTCCACTAGGTCTTGTTGCCAACTCCTAGTCCGCAACGTTTCCGCTGCAGGTCCTCTCTCTGCCACCTCTTCGCCCACATGCAGGTAGCTGTCATCCGTTTCCAGGCTTCCCGGTGTTCGACCTTGTTTTGGCGTGTCGGATGACGCTTATACCTCACCTCTCTCTCTCTCTCTCTCTCTCTCTCTCTCTCTCTCTCTCTCTCTCTCTCTCGAGTTGCTCCTCTTCCCATCTATTTATGTTGACACGTATCCTCAGGATAGGTGCAAGGCAAGGCAGGTGAAGAGATTAAATGTTAATAAGGAGGGTTAACACATGCGTACTTCTCCTATTATCTCATAAACTCTTTTCTGCTCTCTCCCATATTTTTTTTATTCGCTTCATGCCTCTTTCCTCACCACCCAATCTCATTTTTACCTTTAATCCAGTTGTTACATTTTTAGTCAGCCATAGCATCCCTCCCCTCCTTCATTACTCCTTTCTATTCATCTTTTAGTCCCTACTTCTGTACTCTTTGATATTCTTCTTCATCTCATTCGTTTAATTTTTCCTATCGTTTCTTGCTCAATCGGTCATCACAAGCATTCAACTCCTTCATGTTTTACGTTATTATTTATCTCTGTTCCGCCAATCCCAACACCATTCTTGTCTTTGCATCCCAATACAATATTTTTTTCAATCATATAATCTCTTACCTTCCAATTGCCTTCCAGTTCCAACATTATCTCAACTCTTACATTCATCCTCACATCCCTTCTTTTTATATTTTTCATCCTACATTTCGTACATTGCCATACCTACTTGAGCTACATCAGAATCACAGGGGAGGAAGGTGGAAAGTGTGTGTGTGTGTGTGTGTGTGTGTGTGTGTGTGTGTGTGTAATTCACCACGGCCTGATCACGCCCGCAGGTATCCTCCCGACATGATCAAGTGTTCTTTTATAGTCGATCTATGGGTACTGCCAGGATCTCACACACCACACCCCCCATCCCCCTTGATCAAGAGGGGACAATAGCCACTCCTATTCAACGGAAAGAATCCGGCCTGAGCGGGCTCGAACCACCACCCTGTCAGGCTGTGAAGCCTGGCAGCGCAGCTCTCTAACCAGTTGCACCACGGAGTGTGTAGTTGCGCCACAGTGTGTGTGTGTGTGTGTGTGTGTGTGTGTGTGTAAAACATGTGTCATAGGCAAAGGAACCAAAAGTTTTCCAATATCACAATTTGGAGCCACGGGAAATGAAGGGCGACAAGGGAGAGGTATCGGGATGTGATCTCTCTCTCTCTCTCTCTCTCTCTCTCTCTCTCTCTCTCTCTCTCTCTCTCTCTCTCTCTCTCTGTGTGTGTGTGTGTGTGTGTGTGTGTGTGTGTACGAGTCCGCACGCACGTCACCCGCAAATGTTACCAACTTCTGTTTTGTGATGCTATGAAACGGCAAGGTGCAGAGATGTGGCAAGTGATCAAAGATGGAGATATATCACTGCCGTCTCGATATTGAGAAGGCCTGACAGCACAAAGTATGAGTCATCCAAGTTATGCCGAGAGTGTCCCGCGCTCTCCAACTAAAATGTTATTTTATTGTGTTTTAATGCATATCTTTGTGGAAGATATATTTTTTCTGTGATAAATAAAGATTTTCCATCATTACTATATTATAAACATCATCAAATTATACATAAAAAAGAGGAAATAAATAAGATATAGTATAAGGAGAGGGAGAAATATTCACACAAAAAATACATATAAATACATTGACAGTCGTAACTGGCTACTCCTATTAGTTTGATTTATCACCGTTTCTAAATACCTCTTTTTGACATTCATATCGCTGTCGTTATATTTACTATTATTCAACAAACCGATCCTCCATCCCTATACTAGACAACTCAGTCACCTGGTATCTGGCAACTACGACTGCTACAACCTCGTAATAGTGGAAACTATTAACAAAAGTGCATAGAAAAGCAAAGTCAGGGGAAGAAAAGAACAGAAAACTTCTAGGTTCAGGGTGAAATGTATAAGTGTGCACTGTGAAGTGACTAGTGCATGGTGTGAAGTATATAAGTGTTGAGAAGGAGGATTTAAGATGTGCTGCAAAGCTTTAAAGGTCAAAAGAAGAAGAAGAAGAAGAATGAACAAATGCGTGAACAAATGCGTGAATAAGTGAAAATAAGTGACTTTATTGCAGTTAGGAAAGTTACATAATACTGAAAAGGAAAGTGTGTGAATAAGAAGAAAAGAGGAACGAGAGGAGGAGGACCTAAGAAGCGATACAAAGCGTTACAGGTCAAAAGAAGAAGAAAAAGGAGAAGACGTTGCCAGATAGCAGGTGACTGGTTGCCTAGTATAGAGGGGTTGCACGTGACGTCATCATCAGCGATCAGCTGATCACTTTTCAGCTGCCCCGCAAAGGCCCGCCATTTTGGGAGGCAAATATTTACCGCAAGAGAGCTCCTCAGCTTTTCCCCGCCATGTTACTGTGTTGGTGTTTGTGTTAGTGGCCCATCTATTACTGTGTGGGTGGATGTGTTAGTGTCCATCTATTACTGTGTGGGTGTGGGTGTTAGTGGCCCATCTATTACTGTGTAGGTGTGGGTGTTAGTGCCCCATCTATTACCGTGTGGGTGGGTGTGTTAGTGACCCATCTATTACTGTGTGGGTAGGTGTTTCTGACCCATCTATTACTGTGTGGGTGTGGGTGTTAGTGTCCATCTGTTACTGTGTGGGTGGGTGTGTTACTGTCCATCTATTACTGTGTGGGTGTGGGTGTTAGTGTTCATCTATTACTGTGTGAGTGTGGGTGTTAGTGTTCATTTATTTATTACTGTGTAAGTGTGTGTGTTAGTGTCCATTTCTTACTGTCTGGGTGGTGGTGTTAATGTCCATCTGTTACTGTGTGGGTGTGGGTGCTAGTGTCCATCTATAACTGTGTGGGTGGGTGTGTTAGTGTCCATCTCTTACTGTGTGGGTGGGTGTGTTAATGTCCATCTGTTACTGTGTGGGTGTGGGTGTTAGTGTCCATCTATTACTGTATGGGTGTGGGTGTTAGTGGCCCATCTATTACTGTGTGGGTGTTAGTGTATCTATTACTGTGTGGGTGTGGGTGTTAGTGTCCATCTATTACTGTGTGGGTGGGTGTGTTAGTGGCCCATCTATTACTGTGTGGGTGTGGGTGTTAGTGTGTAATGCCCCGACGAGCTTCTTTTCTAAATCCTTCCTATTTCTCAACACGACCTCTGCGTGCATCGAAATAACACGAGAAATTAATCAAGACAAAGTGAGGGTATTCCCCGGCTGCCTGGGATTGAACCCGCGACCAGCGTGACGGGAGAGCCACTCCTTACCGAGTCGGCCAAAGAGGTACCCCACTGGCTAAGTGGGTTATGGGAGGCTCGTTCATCAGGCAGTCGCCGCACTACACGTGTATCTATTACTGTGTGGGTGGGTGTGTTAGTGGCCCATCTATTACTGTGTGGGTGGGTGTGTTAATGTCCATCTATTACTGTGTGGGTGTGGGTGTTAGTGACCCATCTATTACTGTGTGGATGTGGGTGTTAGTGTCCATCTGTTACTGTGTGGGTGGGTGTGTTAGTGTCCATCTATTACTGTGTGGGTGTGGGTGTTAGTGTCCATCTATTACTGTTTGGGTGTGGGTGTTAGTGGCCCATCTATTACTGTGTGGGTGTTAGTGTATATATTACTGTGTGGGTGTGGGTGTTAGTGTCCATCTATTACCGTGTGGGTGGGTGTGTTAGTGGCCCATCTATTACTGTGTGGGTGGGTGTGTTAATGTCCATCTATTACTGTGTGGGTGTGGGTGTTAGTGTCCATCTATTACTGTGTGTTAGTGTCCATCTATTACTGTGTGGGTGTGGGTGTTAGTGTCCATCTATTACTGTGTGTTAGTGTCCATCTATTACTGTGTGGGTGGGTGTGTTAGTGGCCCATCTATTGCTGTTACTGATAGGTACTACACTGCCACTCGCGGTAGATAGACAGGGGCTGCCAAGTATAGGTCAGTGGGCTTTTTGCGAACTCCTTACGTTCTTATGTTCTTACTAAACACCGCCCGGGGATGCCCGGGGTTAAATTAGTCATATTCATCGTTCTTATCATCAAATATATCTTAAAGTTTGATAATAAATGTATATATTGTATGTCCATCATCATTTGACAGCCTAATGGATAGTTATATAACGAAGCCTAGCCTCATTGTCCAGATTATTTACATATTCACTTTGATTGTGTCATGAAGAGGGGAGGCACGGGCCAGCCATCATCAGGGGGCAGGGGCTCAGCTGATCGCTCTTGCCTCCCAAAATGGCTGACAGTTGTTTTTTTCTAAAACAAAAGCGAAGCGGTGTGACGTCAGTGTAACCCCTCTATAGGGATGGCGGATCGGCTTGTTGAATACAGTAATTGTAACGAGAGCGTTTTGAATGTCAAAGATATATTTAGAAACGGTGACAAATAAAAATAATAGGAGTACTCTGTTACGACAAAGGGATTGTCGTTTTGGACCTTTTTCTTTGTCCCGGGATTCCTTGATAAAATTAGCCCTAATCACGGGATCCCGGGAATTCCTGGGATTTCCAATTGTCTAAAATTGCACATTATACCTAGTTTCCCTTTCAGGTTTTTGATGTGCTCACCATTAATAGATATGTAGAAATATTACTGAAATTGACTGTCTTATTAATTCCACTTATTAATGTTTAATTCTAAATTTCTAGAATACACTTTGTTTCTCAACAATGTAAAAGGAATAAAAATAAGAACTTCGTTTACTACTTTATTTTGGTTCTGCTTCCGAATTCCAATGCGAATGACAATGTAAATTATGTATCGTTCATTTTCACTGATAAAAAAAAAAACTACATTTGTTTCCATTTATACTCAGCGAAATGAAAAGAGTACTTAATGACAGAAAATGTAGTAAAAATAAATGAAGAAAAATGAAACGTATGCGTTCTTTATTTATAACATGAACTAACTGATCTCATATAAAAGGGAAAATGTGCTGCTTTTTTTTTGTAATTTTGTTAAGTTGTCACGCTCATCTCAATGCCGTATACATACAGCAACGTGGAATATGCAGACATGATTTTCATTATACGAGCTCTGTTATGGGTAACGGGAGTGCCATGGCTGCTTTTTAATACTTAAGAGAAACCCTTAACAGTAAGTCTGTGAGGGCTGAACTACCACTAACACACACACACACACACACACACACACACCGGTATAAGGGTTGATGCTCTTTCGATTCTTCCCAGTTTGCTGCTTCACCCAGCCTGCTTTGTTCGCCGACCCGAAGCTGCTCCTGGTGGCGATGCCGTCTCATTCGGCTTCACGGCCGGCGCCCTGACCCCACGCGGCGTCGAAGCGAGCCAAGGTGGTGTGATTGCCCGAGAGCGGTCCAGGACCTGCGTCCCCTTTCCTCCCTCTCAACCTTGGAGCCCCGCAGTCCACTGGGCGCCTCCGTCCCACCTACCCAGTCTTGTCTCCTCACCGAGCTGACACCGTTTGTTCGTCCTTGGTTTCCCGTCTACCCCGGCGTCATCATCTACGGGCACTCCGGCAGCCGACATTCTGCTGAGCCCGTCCTCCTCCATCGAGTGACATCTACGAGGCAGTGTGCGTCTCTACATCACCGCAACGGGCGTCTCTTCCCACGAGGCACCACTCACAATTGCCGGGTCGGGCTGCCGCCTTCCCTGGGTACGGTCGCGGTCTACTGGAGAGTACGGGAGGTGTAATGGACTTTGTACCTTAAGATGTTTACACTACAGTTTTGGTTGTTTTGTTCATATTTCCTTAGAAACCTGGTGAAGATATATTCATATTTGGACTCGATTGAAGTTGTTGCCGCCGTTCTCCTGGCTCCAATCCGTCCTATAACCATATGAACCTCCTGGCCTTGACATTTGTGGCGACCTCGCCTGGATTATACTTCACTGATTTCTAAGGTTATATGTTACTGGTCTCTGCTGACCGCTTAACGCCGTGAGCGCGCACTCACTGTCCTGGCCCCGAAGTGAGTATTTGTAGCACCACGCTACCGCCGTGTGATTGCTATTCCCACTGGCACTTGTTTCAGTCGCTAGCTTGTTTGCTGCACTGGTTTTGCTGTTTATGTGCAGACAGTCTGTCTTTCACTCGGTTCGGATCTTTGTGGGTTCGTGCTGTCCCGGGAGTGTGTCCTTCCGGTTGTTTTCTTTTGTGGCTTTGATTGCCTGTTTGTTGTGATCTAATCTTTAAGTCTCTTGCCAGGATGTCCAGCTTCGAAGAACTTAAGGATCAGGCCCTGGAACTGGGCATCTCGGGAGCTGAAGTCAGCCGTTATGTGTTGGAGCAACAGAGAGTACAAAGGGAAGAACGGAAGAGGCAAGAAGAAATGGAAGAACGGAAGAGGAAACAATAAATGGAAGAACGGAAGAGGAAACAATAAATGGAAGAACGGAAGAGGAAACAATAAATGGAAGAACGGAAGAGGAAAGAAGAAACGGAAGAACGGAAGAGGAAAGAAGAAACGGAAGAACGGAAGAGGAAAGAAGAAACGGAAGAACGGAAGAGGAAAGAAGAAACGGAAGAACGGAAGAGGAAAGAAGAAACGGAAGAACGGAAGAGGAAAGAAGAAACGGAAGAACGGAAGAGGAAAGAAGAAACGGAAGAACGGAAGAGGAAAGAAGAAACGGAAGAGGAAAGAAGAAACGGAAGAACGGAAGAGGAAAGAAGAAACGGAAGAACGGAAGAGGAAAGAAGAAACGGAAGAACGGAAGAGGAAAGAAGAAACGGAAGAACGGAAGAGGAAAGAAGAAACGGAAGAACGGAAGAGGAAAGAAGAAACGGAAGAACGGAAGAGGAAAGAAGAAACGGAAGAACGGAAGAGGAAAGAAGAAACGGAAGAACGGAAGAGGAAAGAAGAAACGGAAGAACGGAAGAGGAAAGAAGAAACGGAAGAACGGAAGAGGAAAGAAGAAACGGAAGAACGGAAGAGGAAAGAAGAAACGGAAGAACGGAAGAGGAAAGAAGAAACGGAAGAACGGAAGAGGAAAGAAGAAACGGAAGAACGGAAGAGGAAAGAAGAAACGGAAGAACGGAAGAGGAAAGAAGAAACGGAAGAACGGAAGAGGAAAGAAGAAACGGAAGAACGGAAGAGGAAAGAAGAAACGGAAGAACGGAAGAGGAAAGAAGAAACGGAAGAACGGAAGAGGAAAGAAGAAACGGAAGAACGGAAGAGGAAAGAAGAAACGGAAGAACGGAAGAGGAAAGAAGAAACGGAAGAACGGAAGAGGAAAGAAGAAACGGAAGAACGGAAGAGGAAAGAAGAAACGGAAGAACGGAAGAGGAAAGAAGAAACGGAAGAACGGAAGAGGAAAGAAGAAACGGAAGAACGGAAGAGGAAAGAAGAAACGGAAGAACGGAAGAGGAAAGAAGAAACGGAAGAACGGAAGAGGAAAGAAGAAATTGAAGAACGGAAGAGGAAAGAAGAAATTGAAGAAAGGAAGAAGGAAGAAGAGCGAAAGTTCGAGTTAGCGAAGCTTGAGGCCAAGAAGGAACTGGAGCTGGCTCGGATCGCCGCTTCGAGTAAGTCTGCTCCTCGTTTTGACGGGGAGTGTGTTAACCGTCCTCGTTTACCTGCTTACAAGGATGGAGATGATATTGCTTCTTACCTTACCAGGTTCGAAAGGATAGCTGAGCTTTTGAAGGTTGACAAGATTGGGAGCCCTATTGTCTGGTAAAGCTGCTAGGATTTACACTTCACTTCTCCTGAGATTGTTGCTGACTACCATCTTCTGAAGAAGTCCCTGCTGAAGAGCTTTTGCAAGACTCCCGACGGTTTTAGAGTGGACTTCAGGTCAAGTAAGATTCAGCCAAGGGAAACTTACGAGCAGTTCAGCATTCAACTTGGCCGCTCGTTTGAACAGTGGTTAGAGGCTTCCAATATTGACTTCACCTACGCTTCTTTAAAGGACTTTATGGTGCTAGATCAATTCATCTCCTCTCTTCTTCCTGACCTTCGCACGTTTATTAAGGAACGTGGAGTGCGGCCGCTGGCGGCCGCCGTACAGTTAGCCGACGACTGGTCATCGGCGTGCCACTCATATCCCAGGTCTTCCCATATCCCAGGTCTTCCCAGTCGTCATCTGCCAGCAAGAAGACACACAAGAAAGATCAAGCTTCCTCCGACTCCGGTTCTCCTGCCGCCAAAGGTCCTGCCTCTACCCTGAAGTGCCATAAGTGCGGGGAGGTAGGCCATATCCGGCCCAGGTGCCCTAGGAATCCTCGCGCCTTCAAGGACGGGCCGTCCTCCTCAGTTAACGTAGGCTTTTGTTGGGAGGACAGGAAAGTTTCCAACTACTGTGTTGCGGGGACCATCAACGGCGCCTGGACTTTTACAATCCACCGCGACACCGGTTGTTCCAGTCTCATCGTCTCCGAGGAGGCCTTGCCAGATGTTGACACTACCGACTGTAAGAAGGTAACAGTTTATGACTACCAAGGTCGGCCAGACACCTTCCCCGTCGTTCGGTGCTACCTAAAGTGTCTCTACTATGAAGGCTGGGCTGATGCCATCCGTGCACCGATCAAGTTTGCAACCGCTGTGATTGGTGACATTCCCGGGGCCCGTAAACCTGACGACCCTGTTTGTACATCTGATTTAACGGCGCCTGCCTCAATCTCCACTCCTCAGGAACAAGATGCTCGTCCTCCTCTCTGTGCCACGCCTGTTACGCAAGATTCCTCAACTTCGCTTCAGGTCGTCTCGTCTCCTCTCCTTCCGAGTCTGAATTAGCCTGTGTTGTTCAGACTCGTGCTGCTTCAGCGCGTGTGAGACGCCTGCATCCGCTTGTTCTCCCTGACTTACAACCACTCAGGGTAACGCCCGCCGACTTTGCTTGTTTACAGGAAACCTGCCCCTCCCTCGGCGCTGTGCGCGCCAAGGCTACTGCCGGACTGCCCGATGTAGCCCGGAATGGAGCGTCCTAAAAGTTCTCCTGGACGAATGGACTCCTTTATAGAGTTTGTGTCGCTTCTAGTCGGCCCGGCAAGGTCGGGACTCGGACGTTGGTGCTCCCTTCTGACTGCCGTCAAATCGTGCTACAAGTAGCCCACGAGAGTCCCCTCGCCGGTCACTTTTCTCATCGGAAGACTGAATTGAAGGTGAGCGATAACTTCTTCTGGCCTGGCATAGGGGCCGATATCCGAGACTACTGTCGGTCCTGCGACATATGCCAGCGTAAGTCTTATAAGGGCCGGGTTAAACCCGTCCCCCTCCAACCATTGCCTGTCGTCACGGAACCCTTCTCCAGAGTTGCTGTGGATGTGGTGGGCCCTCTCTCTCCGCCGTCTGCAGAAGGACACGGGTATATTCTCACCCTGATTGACTTTGCCACAGGGTTCCCTTAAGCCATTCCACTCAAGGATGTGGACTCTGTTTCTGTTGCAGAGGCTCTTCTGTCTATATTTTCCAGGGTCGGAATTCCCCAGGAAATCCTGAGCGACAGAGGTACGCAGTTCACCTCTCAGCTAATGGCCGAGCTTCACAAGCTGCTTGGTGTGAAGCCCCAGTTCACCACACCGTTTCATCCGAGTGGTAATGGTCGAGTGGAGAGACTGCATGGGCCCCTCAAAGCTGTTCTATGGAAGCTTTGCTGCGAGAAGCCTAGAGAGTGGCATCGCTACCTTATTCCGACTTTGTTTGCCCTCAGGGAAATGCCCAGCGACCGCACCGGCTTCTCGGCCTTCGACCTCCTCTACGGGCGCACTGTGCGAGGGCCCTTGACTGTCCTGAAGGACTTATCGGAAGACCGTGACCTGCAGGAGGAAGAACGGACGAGTCTGCAATACGTCATTGAGCTCGGGGAGAAACTGACCGAATGTGCTCAGCTCGCCGCCCGGGAGGCTGACGTAAGTACTGCAAAATACAAGTCTTATTTTGACCTGCGATCCCAAGATAGACAATTCAAGCCTGGCGACGAGGTCCTAGTTCTTCTCCCTGACTCTACCAAGAAGTTGCTCGTTTCCTGGCGTGGCCCATTCTAAGTGTTGGAACGACGAAACAAGGTGGACTACTTGGTTGATGACCCGAGGGGGCCTAAGCTGTACCACGCCAACCTCCTAAAAAGGTACCATCGCCGCGCTCAAGTAAACTTCGCGTATGTCATGGACGATACTTCAGCGCCGGATGATGATTGTTCACCCACAGGACCGTTGGAAGCAGAGGACCCTGACGACCTTGTCCCCTGTCCTTTGGTCTGTTCCGTTGCAGACTCCGCCCTCAACCCGGCGCTGGACATCAACAAGTCCCTGGAGTGGAACTAGCGCGCATCGCTAGAAGACGTACTTTCCACCTTTAAGGACGTATTTTCAGAGACTCCAGGTTGCACAAACACCCTGCAACATGACATAATTTTAACCACCACCAACAGAGTCTGCACGAAGAACTACCCTGTGCCGATCCACCTCCGTCCTTACTTTGAGAAGGAAGTTGACAACCTCCTCCAACTAGGCATCATCCAGCCGTCGTCCTCTCCACACTGCTCTCCCGTGGTAATGGTACGCAAGTCTGACGGGAGCTACCGAATGGCCATAGACTTCAGGCAACTTAACTCAGTTACTGTTTTTGATGCTGAGCCCACCTGTTCTGTCGAAGGGGACTTGCGCAAGTTTGCAGGAGCTACCTACTTTTCGGAGCTTGACTTGTACAAGGCCTACTACCAGATCCCCTTGACCGACCGTGCCAAGCCTCTCACTGCTTTTTCCACCCACCGAGGATGGATGGAGTTCTGTCGACTTCCCTTCGGTCTCGTCACCGCCTGCTCCACCTACATCCGCCTCATGAGGACTGTTCTGGACGATCTGCCTAACATCTTTTTATTTTGATAACGTCTTCATTTACTCGTCGGATTGGCACAGTCACTTAACAGCTTTAACATCTGACCTTGAGCGGCTCCGTCATCACCGGCTGACGGCGAAACCATCCAAGTGTCGGTTTGGCTTCCCTTCTATCCAGTACTTGGGATTTGTGATTGACGGGGTGCACCTTCGCCTCATGCGGGACAAGACTGAGGCCCTGAAGCAGATCAACCCTCCGACTACCAAGAAAAGTATTCGCAGCTTCCTGGGGATGGTTTCGTTCTACCGCTGTTTCATCCCCATGGCTTCTGAGCTCATGGGACCTCTCTCCGACCTTCTCCGGAAACCCCAACGTGAGCCGCTGCCGTGGACTGAAGACCTGTTATCACGGTTCGAACAACTGAAGGACGCCTTGTCATCGCAGCCAGTCCTACGATTACCTAACCCCGCCTTGCCTTTTGTTCTTAGGACAGACGCCTCGAACTTCGGGTTGGGAGCTGTGCTGCTGCAGTACTACAAGGACACCCCCCATCCAGTCTGGTATGCCAGTCGGAAGCTGCTTGACCGGGAAAGGAGATACGCCACTATCGAACGAGAAGCCCTTGCCATCTTGTTCGGGATCTCCAAGTTTGACTTCTACCTCAGAGGTAAATAGTTCATTTTAGAAACAGACCATAAACCTCTGGTATATCTCCACAAGTCCAAGTGCTCCAACGACAGACTGATGAGGTGGGCCCTTCAGCTGCAGAACTACCGGTTCCGGTTGGTTCATCTTGCCGGCCGAGACAACGTGGGCGCAGACTTTGAGTCGTTCCTTAGGAGGTGAACGTTAGCCGTTCCTCTTTGTCATATCTGGTTGCTTATTTCTTGTTATATCGTGTTAGTTCAGTATAATCTACCTACGGTAGATTTTTGTGAGGGGGCTTATGTGAGGGCTGAACTACCACACACACACACACACACACACACACACACACACACACACACACACACACCGGTATATGGGTTGATGCTCTTTCGATTCTTCCCAGTTTGCTGCTTCACCCAGCCTGCTTTGTTCGCCGACCCGAAGCTGCTCCTGGTAGCGATGCCGTCTCATTCGGCTTCACGGCCGGCGCCCTGACCCCACGCGGCGTCGAAGCGAGCCAGGGTGGTGTGGTTGCCCGAGAGCGGAGGGAGAGCGGAACTGACCCGAGAGCGGTCCAGGACCTGCGTCCCCTTTCCTCCCTCTCAACCCTGGAGCCCCGCAGTCCACCTACCCAGTCTCGTCTCCTCACCGAGCTGACACCGTTTGTTCGTCCTTGGCTTCCCGTCTACCCCGGCGTCATCATCTACGGGCACTCCGGCAGCTGACATTCTGCTGAGCCCGTCCTCCTCCATCGAGTGACATCTACGAGGCAGTGTGCGTCTCTACATCACCGCAACGGGCATCTCTTCCCACGAGGCGCCACTCACAATTGCCGGGTCGGGCTGCCGCCTTCCCTGGGTCCGGTCGCGGTCTACTGGAGAGTACGGGAGGTGTATTGGACTTTGTACCTTAACATGTTTACACTACAGTTTTGGTTGTTTTGATCATATTTCCTTAGAAACCTGGTGAAGGTATAATCATATTTGGACTCGATTGAAGTTGTTGCCGCCGTTCTCCTGGCTCCAGTCCGTCCTATAACCATCTGAACCTCCTGGCCTGGACAAAGTCCTTCCTTCACACACACACACACAACATTTATCACGGGACACCCTGTATATAAATATAAATAGAACTAGAAGTCCACAACCATCCTGCAGTCATATTTGCCCCTATTTTTGTACTTAATTTCATCCTGGGATTTCCCGGGATATGCAAAAATATCCCGGTATTATTAAACCGTGAAAATTGTCCGGGATCCCAGGAAACAAACCCTAGTTACGACTGTCAATGTATTTATATTATTTTTTATGTGAATATTTATCCCTCTCCTTATAATATATCTTATTTATTTCCTCTTTTTTATGTCTAATTTGATGATCTTTTAGATATTAATGTTGGGAAACTTTTATTTATCACAGAAAAAATATATTTAACACAAAATTATGCATTAAAACACAAAAAATAATATTTTAGTTGGGGAGCGCGGGACACACTTGGCCTACTTGGATGCCTTATCGCCAAAGAATCCAGCAAGCTGTCAGGCCTTCTCAATATCGAGACGGCAATGGATATATAGGGGAGAATTACTAAGGAACAGGGGAAACAGAGGTAGGATTATTATTATTGTTATTATTATTATTATTATTATTATTATTATTATTATTATTATTGTTATTGTTATTATCGTTATTATTATCATTATTATTATTATTATTATTGTTATTATTATTGTTGTTGCTGTCATTATTATTGTTATTATTTTATTATGACCGTTCATGTCTTATTATTATTATTATTATTATTATTATTATTATTGTTGTTGTTTTTATTATCAATTTATTATTATTATTATTAGTAGTAGTAGTAGCAGAAGTAGTAGTAGTAGTGGTAGTAGCAGCTGCAGTGGTAGTAGTAGTAGAAGTAGTAGTGGTAGTGGAAGTAGTAGTCCTCAGAGGGCAACACCCAGGGCGACCCAGTGGCCATGGCAATGTATGCCCTGAGAATGATGAGGTTGCAGGACATTATCCGACATGAAAACACCAATATTCAGCAGGTGGCGTATGCGGATGATCTCACCGGGGTATGCAAATCTGCAGACCTCAGGAAATTGTGTGACCTCGTCAATGAACACGGCCCTAAAATAGCGCATCTTCTCAACGCCACTAAGTCTGTGGTGATTTTGAAACCAGAGGCATACGATCGGGCAAAAAACTCATTCCAGGGTAGTAACGTGAGGTTGTCAGTCATTGGAACAGCTGAATACAGAATCATATATGTGAAAACAGCTGCAAAACACTGGGAGTGTGATTTGCAGAGGCTGAGCGAGATTGCCAAAACAGAACCGTTAGCAGCCTACGCAGCATTTACGTACGGTGTCAAGCAGAAATGGAACTACCTCATGAGGACAGTTTCTGATGTTGCTCCGTTACTAAAACCTTTGGATGATACTATCAGAAACACCTTCATACCTGCGGTAACAAATGCTAGATGGCCCCATCGACCAGGAGAGAAGATTGCTGGAAAAATGGGTGGGCTCGGCATCACAAACCCGCAAAATCTGACTGTCTGAATTCGATAACTCATTCCGAATCAAAGCCTTTTTGACCAGATACCTTATCGACCAAAACAAAAGGGGAGAAGACAGCCCTCAGTAAATTAGGTCAATAAAGAATGAAATCTCCAAAAACCGAGAAGGAGAACAGAGGAACACTCTGAGTGACCTAATAAGAGAGCTCTCGGAAAACATAAGAAGGGACGGATATATATAGCACAGGAGTGGGCGCAGGTATGGCTGGCCAGTGAATGGACTCCTCAACATTTGTACCTGTGGCTCACCCTTCAGCCAAAATCATGCCATAACATGCAGGGAAGGCGGTGGCTGAGTCGACAGAGTGACGGCGCCGCGTTCAAGAGGACGCGAGTTCAATCCCCGCCTGGTGCCACCAAGCTGGGATTTTTCAGCCGCCGCCGAGTGGCTTAAAACTACCCAAATGCTGTCCAGAAGACTACCTATCAACCCGGACTCTAGATTCTAGGATTAAAGATGAACTCCGGGAGGGCAGCATGAAACAATGCAAGATGGCGCCACTATAAACACTTGCCTGCGCCAGAACGGACTGGGCCGACCATCAGACCCCATCGGGAAGAAGCCTTGGGCCGACCATCAGGCCCCACCGGGAAGAAGCCTACCGGCGCCAAAGGCCGCGACGTAAAAAAAAAAAAAAAAAAAAAAGTGAGAGACATGACAGCTCAGATGCTGAAAGAAGTTTATTACGACGTGACCGTGGAGCCCATGCTGCTTCCTCTGCAAGGCGACCACCTCGCCAGACGCACCGCAAATGGGTCGAACGATGCACGAGTTGATGTTTGCTACAGTGGGTTTTGGACTCGTGGACAAAGCGCATACTTTGACATAAGGATCTTTGATCCCACCAGGTCACCTGCATCCAAATCACCGACATTGCCGACCTGGACTTTGAGGCGACGGTGGTTGATAGCCGTATCAACCACAGCCTCTGTTAGCTTAAGAATAATATGTTTAATAATGTTTGTAATACAAAATATAGATAATTGTCGGCCAGTCATTGGCGGCGGGGGGCCAATGAATTGCTTTGTGAAAGGATATGAGAAAGAATACCTCTCACAACGCATCTCTAAATGAATGGACGCCGTGTTTTAAAGAAGTAGTAGTAGTAGTTGTAGTAGTAAAAGTAGTAGTAGTAGTAGTTGTAGTACACTCTCAGAAACGACGGGTATATAAAGGGTATTCTTGCAATGCGAGGTGATATTGTAATACATATATCCATTTTCGACCTTAGCCTTCTGAGCAAGGGTATAATTGTGAGCAATATACCCTTTTTAGTAGGGGTGGGCAGGTGCCAGTACCAGTACCGGTACTAACGGTACCAGCTAAACGGTACGGTACCGGTACCAGATTGCTCGGATTTATTTATTGGATTTATTGATAATTCTTCATGTCCGATTTTTTTTTTTTAAGTTGCTAATAAATATTGTTATCGTTATTATACTATGATCGAGTACATCCATAATAACTATACGTGCTATTTTTTTATCGAAAAAATAAATATTCACTTCATTCAGAGAGAGAGTACAACAGAAGAAGCATCCTAATTGAGGGCAGAAATAAATGAGAGGAAAAAGACCACTGTGTGTGTGTGTGTGTGTGTGTGTGTGTGTGTGTGTGTGTGTGTGTGTGAGAGACACACACACACACACACACACACACACACACACAGTGGACTTTTTTCTCTCATTTATGTCTGCTCTCAATACTTTATCATTATTAGGATGTGTCCTCTGTTGTACTCTCTCTGAATGAAGTAAATATTTATTTTTTCGATAAAAAAAATAGCATGTATAGATATTAAGGAAGTACTCGATCATAGTTTAATAACAATAACAATTTATATTAGCAACCTAAAAAAAAAATCGGACATGAAGAATTATCCATGCTGTAACTCCAGTCAACTCCTGTCGGCCTCTCTCCGGGTCCGCGGTTCGCCGGCGGCCGCTCGCCGCCTCAGTCACTGAGTCACTCTGAACAGTGTTGCCATCCTAGCGATTTTCCCGCTAGATCTAGAGATTTTGGGTGCTGATCAAGCGGGGAATTTGCCGTCTAGTGGTTATAGTCAATCCAGGAGAAAGTAGCGGATTGGGGGGATTCTGCGGGGGTCTCTCCTTCCGTACCACCCTGCCACATCTCATGTCTCCAGTTGTGGGATTAGAGTCAAGGTGTGAAGTGGACCACCATTAGCCTCCCTTCATTTCCTCCTCCTCTTCCTCTTCCTTCTTCTTCTCTCTCTCTCTCTCTCTCTCTCTCTCTCTCTCTCTCTCTCTCTCTCTCTCTCTCTCTCTCTCTGCCTATAAGACAACATATATGTGGTACATTCCATAAAATAAAAAAAATAAAAAAATGAAATTGAGATTTAAGCGGATTAGCTTACGGAAAGGAGGCCACTCCCAGAATCTGTAGTTTTACAGTCCCTACCTCCTCTTAATTATATTTGTTCTCCGCCTAATCCTCCTTTGAGTTCTTTCTCGCGGCTGTGCAGCCAACGACGTGGATAGGCAGGGAGAGGGAGGGAGGGGAGAGGCAGAGGCGGGAGCGGGCCACCCATGGGCCCACCTGCTGAGCCTTCCATGACCTTGAGAAAAGTGACCTCGGCTCTGGATGTGTAGAATGACAACGTTGGAATACAACGTTGTCAAGTGTCGTGGTATTTATACAAACTCTTTGTTATTATCTTGAAAACGAAACAATTTTAACGCTATATGACCTTATTGGATTATCCAATCATTTAATTAAATTCATTCAAAGGTAGTAAATTCATTCAGTTGGGCTGGAATTTCAGAAATTGATAGGCATAGGAACAGACACTGCTTCTGTAATGGTTGGTGTTAACAATGGTGTATACATATAAAAAGTGATGTACCAATCATGCTTGCTACAGTGGGTGGTATTTCATGAACTACCAATTTTTGGGGTGAATCTAGCGGGACTTTTTTTTTCTCGATGGCAACACTGGTCACTCAGTAGACAGTAGGGATGGCCAGGTACCGTTAATTTGAGTACCGGGAGTACCGGTACCGAAAACTCAGGTACCGTTAGTACAGGTACCAGTACCGTCACCGCCGAGTATTTTTTCTTATCTTAATGACGTCTGATGAAATTCCTAATTTAATTTTCTGTAAAGAAAGCTCTCTCTCTCTCTCTCTCTCTCTCTCTCTCTCTCTCTCTCTCTCTCTCTCTCTCTCTCTCTCTCTCTCTCTCTCTCTCTCTCTCTCTCCACTGAATGAAGTGAATGTTTATTTTTTCCATAGAAATTAGCATATATAGTTACTATGGATGGACTCATAGTCTAATAACGATAACAGTATACGTGTATATATTGGCAAAACTATAAAAAAAAAAATCGGACATGAAGAATTATCTAATAGATAAGTTAATAAAATAACGGAGCCGAACGGGAGGATATAACCATCAGGCAGGACAAAATGGCGGGAAGACGGACATGCAGCGACTTGCACACAATGCACAGCCAGGTCCAACACCACACAGCCATGCATGGCGGGCGAGCGTGTCCCTATAAGCGCCGTCCCTCTGGGAATCCAACCGGTCCTGATACCGGAAATGGTACGGTTAGTCTTCCGACACTTTGAGAGGGGCCCACTACCGATAGCGTCATATGAGCACCCGGCACTGAGCAGTACCGATTTGTAATGACTCCATAAGGATTCCACTCGGCACTCGGTACCGGTTCCGAGTGCCGAGAGTAATCATTACACTTACAGTTTTGTTAATATATATATATATATATATATATATATATATATATATATATATATATATATATATATATATATATCTATATATTTTTTTTTTTTGTACGAAATGTTGGGCTGCCGCCATTATTGGCCGGCACCACCGCTGTGTAGTAGGGATGGGCAAGTACCGTTAATTTGAGTACCGGTAGTACCGGTACCGAAAACTCAAGTACCGTTAGTACCGGTACCGGTACCGGTACCCGAAGGAGTTTTTTTTTTTCTGAATGACTTCTGATGAAATTCCCAAATAAATTTCCTGTAAAGAAAACTCTCTCTCTCTCCTTCAACTTAATATCAACTAGAGTAGAAATGCAACGTTTAGGAGCCTTCTGATTAATGTAAAATCACTTAGGTTTAAGGACAGACCACCTAGTCTGGACCATGGGGTCTGTGTGGTCTGATTTTCTTTGTAAATCTACGTAAATCTCTCTCTCTCTCTCTCTCTCTCTCTCTCTCTCTCTCTCTCTCTCTCTCTCTGAATGAAGTGAATATTTATTTTTTCGATAAAAAAATAGCATGTATAGTTATTATGGATGTACTCGATCATAGTCTAATAACAATAACAATATATATTACCGTTTTCTAAAGACTCGTGGGACTCACTAACTTTTAACCCAAGACTTCGTTTTCTTTTTACTTGCCACTGTTAAATTCGTATGATTCGTTAACTTTTAGAGAGAGAGAGAGAGAGAGAGAGAGAGAGATCATATTCATCCAATAAAGCATTAACGAAAAAAGAGTTTGAATCCCTTGGCGAGAGTTTTTGGCTATAAAGAATTGTATGATGGATTATATAAGATGATTAAATATTGGAGGTGTAGTAGGCGAGAGAGAGAGAGAGAGAGAGAGAGAGAGAGAGAGAGAGAGAGAGAGAGAGAGAGAGAGAGAGAGAGAGAGAGATCACCACTTAGTAAGTGGATATCTCGGTGATATGGGTAGTGGGTACTCGATCATAGTCTAATAACAATAACAATATTTATTAGCAACCTAAAAAAGAAAAAGAATCGGACATCAAGAATTATCCAGTAACTCCAATAAATAAATCAGATAATAAAATAATGGAAACGGGAGCTGTGATGGGAACGGAAAGCAGGACAAAATGGTGGGAACTTGGGGGGACGGTCAGCGGGACAGTGACTCAGCGTCTACACACAGGGCCCATACCGCGTTTTACCACAAGGAGGCGGGCGAGCGCCGAGCGTCACTAAGATCCAAACGGTACCGGTACTAGCGGCAATGCGCAGTGCCGAGTGATCATTAAGCTTCCCAGAACCCAAGTGATCATGAGGCTTTGCGGTACCAGGTACCGGTACCGGGTACCGCGAGGAATCGATTCTTCGCGGTACCAGGGCCCGGTACCAGGTACCGCGAAGCCCCTGATCACTTGTCCGGGAAGCATGATCACTCGGCACTGCGCATTGCCGCTAGTACCGGTGCCGTTTGGATCTTAGTGACGCTCGGCGCTCGCCCGCCTCCATGTCGTATGGCCCCTGTGTGTAGACGCTGAGTCACTGCCCCGCTGACCGTCTCCCCAAGTTCCCACCATTTTGTCCTGCTTTCCGTCTGCATCACAGCTCCCGTTTCCATTATTTTATTATTTGATTAATTTATTGGAGTTACTGGATAATTCTTCATGTCCGATTCTTTTTCTTTTTTAGGTTACTAATAAATATTGTTATTGTTATTAGACTATGATCAAGTACCCATATCACCGAAATATCCACTCACTGAGTGGTGATCTCTCTCTCTCTCTCTGAATGAAGTGAATATTTATTTTTTCGATAAAAAATTAGAATGTATAGTTATTATGGATGTGCTCGATCATAGTCTAATAACAATAACAATATTTAGTAGCAACCTAAAAAAGAATCGGACATGAAGAATTATCAATAAGTCCAATAAATAAATCCGAGCAACTGGTACCGGTACCGTACCGTTTAGCTGGTACCGTTAGTACCGGTACTGGTACCGGTACCTGCCCACCCCTACTGTGTAGGGCAGTCTGTTACCAGCCGCATTAAAGACTCACGTACGCTCAGCCCGTGTCTCACTTGTTCCCTCGTACATGGCGCAGTGAGTCTTGGACCATGGGATCCCGACGCCCCCACTTCTCTGCAACACCACGGTCTGGTCACCGGCCCCGGCGGGCACCTACGGCTCTTGAGCAGGCGCAGCAACTGCTTGAGGCGCAGACTCAGGCCATTGTTGCACTTCAGCGGCAGATGACGCCTCTCCCTCCTGGGCAGCGCCCTCCGCTCAGACCACCGGCGTCAGCCGCGCCCGAGAAGTGTGAGGCTGTGATGTCAACTGCAGCGTTCAGATCCTGGAGGAGATCTATGGAGTGCTGGCTGGAACTCAATAGATGGGGACGTGAAGAGGCAGTTCTTCACATACGCCTCTTCTGCACCCCAGCCCTGCAGCGCGCCCTGGATGCGAAGTTCACCGTGGTGGAGTGGCAAGGACTATCAACAGTGGAAGCCTTGGATCAAGTCGGTCGCCTTGCGCTCCAGGCCACGAATCAAGCCGCGGAGTGGCGCAGGTTCTTCGCCATCAGCCAGTTACCCGAGGAATCCATAAGTGAGTACTTTGTGCGCTCGGCACATGGCGCGGCGGACTGTGACTTTCTGTGCCCTAGTTGTGATAGTAGTCTCACGGATTATGTGCTGCTGCGGAAGCTCATGTCGGGCCTGTACTCTGTGGTGTTAAGAGAGGAAGTGTTCCGCAACTTTGCGTCATTCAGTGATGTGGACTCGCTGCGTAGTTATTGCACAGCGTTTGAAGCGGCTCACAAGGACGCCGGTCAGGATTCTGGCGGAAAACCGAGCGTCGCCCGAGAAGGCGCCGTGGCGGCGGCCGCAGCCCCGCAGCCAGACGTAGCAGACAGCTGTTGCGCGGCAACCAACACTCACCACCCGTGCAACAAGACCCGTAAGTGTGGCGATTCTGGCCGCAAACACCCCCCAAGAAAGACTGATTGCCCAGCTAGGAAGGCGGTGTGCTATAACTGCAGCAAGGAAGGGCACTTGGCGTCAGTATGCAAGCAGAAGAAGCAGGCGGCGGCAGCGGAGGACGTGGAGGCGTCTGGCATTGTGGTAGCGGCTACCGGCAAGGCACTGCCGCAGCCGAGTATCGCTGTGACGGTACGCTGCGCGCATGGGGCAAGCAAGCTGGTAGGTACCCAGGTGGTGCCAGACACGGGTGCACAGGTGTGTGTGGCCGACCGAAGCTGATGAGTGCCCTCGGCATCTAACACTCACTGCTGAAGCGCCGTGGCGGCCTGCGCGACGTAGCAAACGTGCTCCTTCAGCCTTTGGGTTCCGCCACATGCAGCGTCCAGTATGGTGGGCGCTCCACAACCCAAGAGGTGTTCTTTGTGAAGTCGGCAAGCAACTTCTACATTTCACTTGAGGCATGCAAGCAGCTAGGGCTGGTGCACAGCGACTTTCCTCACCAGCCTCCCACCGCAGCAGTCACCACACTGGACAGCGCCGGTAGCGGGCCTGGGCCAGCAGTCAATATACCCCCCAGGCCTGACGCGGTTCCCTTCACCCCGTTGGAGGAAAGTGTGCCGCAGCTGGAGGAGTGGCTCCTCCGGCACTTTTCAGCCTCAACCTTCAACACCTGGCGGAACCCCTTACCGGTAATGGCTGGTAAGCCCCACCAACTTCACCTGATTGAGAACGCAAAACCCTACGCCTGCCACACACCAACGCCCGTCCCAAGGCACTGGGAAACCGAGGTGAAGCGGCAGCTTGATGAAGATGTAGCAAGAGGAGTGATTGAGCCAGTACCAGTTGGTGAGGCGACAGAGTGGTGCGCAAGGATGGTGGTGGTGGCCAAAAAGTCTGGGCAGCCACGGCGCACCATTGACTACCAGCAGTTGAATGCCGCCTGCCGTAGGGAGACCCACCACACTCCCACGCCATTCGACATGGTGTCCAGTATCCCGCGACAAGTCTACAAAACAACGGCTGACGCTCACTGGGGTTTCCATCAGGTAGAGCTGGAAGAATCAAGCAGGAGGCTTACAACCTTTATCACGCCCTGGGGACGTTACCGGTATCTGAGGACACCCATGGGTCCCTGTGCAGCCCCGGATGCGTACACTAGGAGGTACGACGACGCCATCACGGGAATCACGAGGAGGCTGAAATGCATTGACGACACGCTACTGTACGACACCAATGTGGAGGACTCGTTCTGGCACACCTACGAGTTCCTGGAGACGTGCGCGAGGAAGGGCATCACACTCAAACCAGAGAAATTCAAGTTCTGCAGGAGGGAGACTGACTTCGTGGGCTTCCACATAGGGTGGGTCTCCTACAAGCCCACAGCTGAGCGACTGGCTGCCATACAAAGTTTCAGCATGCCCGAGGCACCCACGCTGACAGACATTCGCTCGTGGCATGGTTTTGTGAACCAGCTGGCGCCGTTCCTCGCCACAGCACCCGTCATGGAGCTGTTCAGAGAATTACTTTGTAAACCACAAGGCAAGAAAGTCTACTGGGACACGCAATTGCAGCAGAAATTCCTACAAGCGAAGGAGATCATATGTAAACTGGCTAAGAACGGCTTAACGTTCAATGACAAAAACAGACCAACTATCGCCATCACTGACTTCAGCAAAGTAGGCATCGGTTTTGTGGTGCTTCAACAATACTGTTCGTGCCCAGCTAACGACGCTCCGTTCTGCTGCAAGATTGGGTGGCGCCTTGCACTTTGTGGCAGCCGTCATTTAACAGCTGCAGAGGCGGGTTATACCCCGGTTGAGAGTGAAGCACTGGCAGTGGCCTGGTGTCTCCGCAAGGCGCGCCTCTTCCTCCTCGGCTGCCCAAACCTGGTGGTTGTCACCGACCACAGACCACTAGTGAAGCTCTTGGGCGACAGGGCATTGAAGGATATAGTCAACCCAAGGCTCTTCGCGTTGAAGGAAAAAACGCTCCAGTACAAATTCCAAGTTAAATACCTTGCAGGAAAACGTAACTGTGCTGCTGATTTCCTGTCCCGCTATCCAGTGCTTGGGGAGCCTGACGCCACAGACGAGGAACAAGGTGACGACCTCGTGGTGACCGTGGCTGCTGCAACTGTCAACGCCCTCGCCATAGATGAACTCATAACCCTGGATGACACCATAGTGCGACAAGTTGCTGCTGAAGATCCAGATTATCAGCTACTGGTGTCCAAAGTGTCAGCTGAGGACTGGCACCAACAACGAGCCCGTGAGCCAGCCTGCCTGCGGCCCTTCTATGGTGTGAGGGACTGGGTAGCTGTCTCCCAAGGATTGGTGACTTACACATACGACCAGGGAGCTGTTCGCCTGGTTATCCCTGAGAGTCTTCGTCGGCGGGTGGCTCTTAACCTTCATGCAAGTCACTAGGGCCTTGACAGCATGCAACGACGAGCGAGACAGGCGGTGTACTGGCCCGGTATGGACGGTGACCTGCAGCATATCCGTGACTCTTGTGCCTCATGCAACGCCCACGCGCCTTCCGGAGTACCCATTCCAGCACACGGTAGCCGATCTGCTCCAGCTCGAAGGGCAGGTGTATCTGGCATATGCTGACAGGTGCACAGGTTGGCTGGAAATCAACCACCTTCCCAACGGCGCTACGTCAAGCAAAATTATGGCAGTGCTTCGGCAGTATTTTGCAAGATGGGGCGCCCCAGAAAGCATTTCCACTGATGGTGGCACCAACCTCATCAGCGACGAGGTGAGCAAGTTTTTGGAGTGCTGAGGTGTTGCCATGAGGACGTCATCGGCGCACTTTCCCTAATCAAACGGCCGGGCAGAGGCAGCGGTCAAATCAGTGAAGAGGCTTCTACGTGATAACACCACCCCGGGAGGCAGTTTGAACAGTGACAGGTTCCCCAAGGCCCTACTGCAGTACCTGAAAACACCTCTGAGGGAAGGGAATAAGTCATGCGCACAGTTGGCTACAGGGCGGCAACTTCGCGACGGCATACCAGTACACCGACAACACTATATGGTGGACAAGTATTAGCAGCAGACGCTCCGCGGCAGAGAGCGTACGGTAGCCCGTCAGCGCCTTACCGTGATGGAGCGACAGGGATCCCCCAGGACGCTCTGGGACAGACGCGGCGCGGTTGTGGAGGCTTTACCACACCGCCAATACACGATCAAGCTGGAGGGCAGTGGCCGCGTATCACTGCGTAATCGGAGGCACCTTCGGCCCGTCCGTGCTGGGAGCACGCCCCCGCCCCCCGCCCCGCAGCACGCCCCGACGTCCCCGCCATCCGAGTCACTAGTGTCTCAGCGTCCGGAGTGACGTGTCAAGCGACCAGGATGGCTGTCTGACTTTGTGACAGATACACCCACGTAGGGTGTGTGTGTGCGTGTGTGTGTGTGTGC
The DNA here is from genome assembly GCF_024679095.1 of Eriocheir sinensis. Lineage (NCBI taxonomy): Eukaryota > Metazoa > Arthropoda > Malacostraca > Decapoda > Varunidae > Eriocheir > Eriocheir sinensis. The sequence goes on from NC_066557.1 coordinate 1,013,149, forward strand.
TGTTGTGTGCGTGCTGAGTAGAAGGATATTTCTGTACTTTGTTAGTTCTGCCTAACACAGGCTGAGGTAATTTATTCTCTGTACCACCATTTGCACTTAGTTATCAGATATTACACTTTTGTTCCTATTACTTGTCAATATCTTGGGGGGGATGTACGATATGTTGGGCTGCCGCCATTATTGGCCGGCACCACCGCTGTGTAGGCAGTCTGTTACCAGCAGCATTAAAGGACTTACGTAAGCTCAGCCCGTGTCTCACTTGTCCCCTCGTACACTCACCTCCTATGAACTGAATCACATACGATTGAGAAAAAAAAAACACTTGTTATACCAGAGATTTGAGCATCACTTACCCGACACATCCTTGAGCCATCCAGTGAGTACCAAGAACTTCAACAGAGGTTACGCCACCATTCCATCTATCTTCAAGCTCACAAGGGGATCCATATAAACTATTGTCCTTCCTGAAGTGATTGCTGCGCCCATCTACCACACACAAAGCCATATTAACCCAAAAAAATCGAGATACTACACGGGCACTCTCCCTCTCTACGGCCACAAGCAGACTCCGCTCGAGTTCTCAATAGGGGTGGGCAGGTACCGGTACCAGTACCGGTACTAACGGTACCAGCTATACGGTACGGTACCGGTACCAGACTTCGGTACCGATACCGATACAGACCAGTCGCTCATGATGCCCCTCATTTCTTCCTCACACGAGTGAGAGGCTGAGACGGGGTGCCTGAGTGGATATCTCGGTGATATGGATATTCTCTCTCTCTCTCTCTCTCTCTCTCTCTCTCTCTCTCTCTCTCTCTCTCTCTCTCCCTGAATGAAGTAAATATTATTCTTTTCGATAAAGAAATAAGCATATATAGTTATTATGGATGGACTCAAAGTTTAATAACAATAACAGCATATATATTAGCAAACCTTTAAAAAAAGAATCGGATATGAAGAATTATCTAAGAGATAAGTTAATAAAATACTGGAGGCGGGCGGGAGGATGGAAACAAGGCAGGACAAAATGGCGGGAAGACGGACATGCAGCGACTCGCACAGCCAGGCCCACAACTCCACAGCCAAGCATGGCGGGCGAGCGTGTCACTATAAGCGCCGGCATTGGGAATTCAACCGGTACTATAGTCTGTTCACTTCAGCTAGATTCCTGGGGCGGTATACACAAACGTTCTTAGCATCGCTAAGTGCACTTAACGGCAAAGAATCGTTAAGTTTTCTACTTAAAATGGCGCTGGGCCGCTTAGCGCTGAAGCTGGAGCACTTAGCGGGCGGAAAATTTAAGGCGGGGAAGGGGCTCCCTTAGCACCGTTAAAAATGCATAAGTATTACAACATGGTGGATTACAGCGGGCGGAAAGGCATCACCTCCTAATATATCTGCCTCGTCTAGACGAATTGGAGGCGTGTAATGATTTGAAACTCATCCTGAAATATCTGTGGACTGTGCTGACCGTGCTGAGATGAGTGGTTCGGCGAGGCGGACCTTGGAAACACCTACATGGCCATCACGACTGAAGTGGTGTTCGCCGACAGGTAAAATGCAGGTGCAACCTTCACAGACTGACAGAGATTGAGTGATAACAGACACTGGAGACCCTCCAGGCGATGGCTGGTGACCGCCTGCCACCATCCACAGGCTGTTACACAAGGAGCCCTGGGAGTAACCTTGCTGGAAGCCCCGCGGGCCGCAGTGTGTGGCTGTCGTTATACAGCCCCCAGCCATCGCCTGGAGGGCATCCAGTGTCTGTTATCACTCACCTTAGGTAGTCTGTGAAGGTCCAGTCATCACTGGTGCACGTGTATCTTACCTGTGATCAACACCGGCAGCCACAGACTCCTGCCCAAGGAACGAACACAGGTGAGCCAATATTTTACCTCGCCAGACTTATCCTTTACAATATTCAACTCTTTAAACCTAACACACCTGTTAATCTTGTGACTGACTTCAACAAACGTTTCCCACCAATCTTACCAAACCCTAAACAATACCTATTTGGGTCACTAGTGTCTGTTATTTAATTTTTACTTGACTAACCTTCCAGCGGCGATAAACCAAACCTAACCTGGGTAAATTTATCATTGACATATAGTTATTTCAACTTAATCTGTTATTTAAGATAGCCAGTTTTAACCAAATCAACAATTATTTAGAAAAGTTGATATTTTTAACCTAACTTAAATGTCAGAAGTGTCCTAACAAAATTACCTTCCTTTGCTTATTTTTAGTAACCAAACCAAATCAATTTGACGTACCGGTAGCTCTTAAACGGAACTTGCTCTAGTACTCAAGCTTGCATCACTTATGACTTTTTTCCTTTAATCCTAAATCAACTTGTTTAGAAACCTTGCTCTGACATACCTAACTTAATATAAGTTCACCTCTCCTAACTCAGATAAATTTCCGATTTGTGTTACTGACTATTTTTTAAACAAACATTTTGATTTTGGACGTAAATTTTTTACCAAACTAACTATCATTCAGAATGTTGCCTTATTTTAACTTAACAAAAAAATATAAACGTCACCTAACCTCATTGATCCTACTTAACGAACGGCAGCTATCCTTTCTGTAAAATACCTCCCAGGAATCCCTGGGTGTTGCAAAAGGATACTAATACCCATGCTAGCTAGCATTGTAGTATTGTTTAATTTGTTTTGGTCATGTCTTTTTTTTCACATTTGAAATTAATTAGTTCACAGTATATTATGGCTTTTGTTATTTGCAGCTTCCTTTCTTATGAAGATCTAAAAGTGAATTTTATGATTATTCTTAGTCTTACTCCCAAATAGCTATTAAAGTCAATCAACAATGCTAAAATCTTTTTGAACAAAAAATTGCAATTTTGTCCTTGATTCAAGAGTTTTGAATTATGTTCAAGTATTGATATAGATATAGTTGAGGTACCTAAGCATTTCTAATTGTAATGTATCTATTTGCAGTGATCGTGATGACATTGACAACAACGAGCAAGTCCTCCTAGACCTAGAGTGACCTCAAGCTGGTATTCGCCACATAACATTATTGTTTAATCATTTAGTTTTTGTCATCCAGCGTCAAGCAATCATTCCCATGCAAGAATATAATGCACAATATAAGCAACTTCAATTGCTAGAAAATAAGACAATGTTGCCAGCCCATATAGTGTGCACTGTGCAGTAAATAACTCATGTAGATAATGCCTGTTATTTTATTACATACTTATGTTGATGCAATGTCTTTTAGTTCTTGCTTCGGGTATATTAATTACTAATCCATTCTTATTTCTCCGACGGCCATTTCCTGTGTCGATACGTCAATCAGTTCAGTACTTTTATTTTCTTAGCTTGTGTTTTGCAATTCTTTGCCAATTAAATCACTGGACACATCTTAATAAATATCACAGATTTAATTATCATATATCAGTCCCATAAGTTTATTTCAGATGCTCTTAAAACAACATCTGTCCATTCATAGTCCAACTTAACCTGGTAGCAGCAACAGGCCAAATTTGTGGCTTTACCGTGTACCAGCGATGGGCCACATTTTTGCCATGATATAAACCCCCAAAAATAGATGATGCATAAACTGATCACAAATGTGTTGATATATATTATGAAATGGTTTGCGTGAGTGATGATTTTTTCTCATTTTTCTCGCTCGGAGGGACCTTTAAGAAACACCAGCTCCCACCAGGGGATGGCCACGGCAGAAGTTTCCATCTTTCTCTATCCGGACACTCCCTCCTTGCCTACTCAAAGTTTCTCAAGGATCTCTCATCCTTCTCCCTAACGTACTCCTGCACCCTATCTCTCCATTTCACTGGAGGTCGTCCTCTAACATTCCCTCCCTCAATCTCACATACACCCTTCTGGTCATCTTACTCTCCTCCATTTGCTCCATGTGGCCAAACCACTTTAAAGTCACTTATTCCCTTCACCCCCGTGACACATTCCAAAACGCTCATACACACTTTCATTACTTATTCCATCCATTCTACTCACACCACAAGCACTCCTCAAATAACTCATTTCCACTGCCTGCACTCTAGACCTCTGACTTTCATTCAAGGCCCATGTTTCACTTGCATATGTGAGGGTTGGTACTATTATTGTATTTTCAACTGATAACTGATCCAGGGTACTTAAACTCATTGACCTCCTCCATTTCTTCACCATTCAGAATTATTTTGCATTCTTTTTCACATTCAGTTCCCACTCTATATGGGCATACAAAATCTACAACTTCACTTCTACTCCCCTCACAAACCATCACTTTACTTTTGTTGACATTTACTTTCAGCTTTCTCCTTTTACAGACGCTTTGAAAATCACTGAGCAAGTTTTGTAAGTCACTTTCATTTTCTGCAATGAGCACTGTGTCATCAGTAAACAGGATTGAATTCAGCACCCACTGCCCTCCCTCAGCGTACATTTTTACTCCAACTTTGCCCTTTATTTCTCTCATGACACCATCCATATAAATATTGAACAACCATGGTGACATGACACGCCCCTGCCTTAATCCCACCTTTATCTCAAAATGTTCACTTGTTTCTCCACCAATTTTGACACATGCAGATGCATCCTCTTAGAAAGACTTTATTGCACTAAGCAGTTTTCCTCCCACACCATAAATCTTTAAAACATCCCACAATGCAATCCAATCGAATCTGTCATAAGCTTTTTCAAAGTCCATGAAGGCAGCGTATAGTTTCTTTCCTTTTGCTATTATTTTTTCTCCTACCATCCTGAAGGCAAATATTTGATTGATTCCATCAGTTCCTGCTGCTTTTCCATTTTTTAATCTTTTTAATGCCTGATTTACTTCTTCATATGTTATACTTCTTTCTTTATATACTCCTCCTCTACCTCCGCTCAAAACTGTTGCTGTAACAGCTGCTGGATGTCCTTCATCAAAATTCATTAAGTTTTTGAAATATTCTCTCCATGTCTCTTTCACAGCTTCCCCATCTTTCAACATCTTTCCATTCTCACCAATAACTTCATTAATTTTCCTTGGGGAGATATTATTGGGGTGATGCTTTTCTTTCATTTTTTACTTCTTTCCAATATGATTTCCTGTTCCCTTAGTTCACTTAGTCTTTTCCAAAGTCTTCACCAACTCTCTTCTTACTTTCTTTTATTGCTTGTTTTAATTTCATTTTGCATTCTCTATATTTCTTTTTCCTTTCCCTTTTTACTTGCTACCACATTTCTTTCTTAAGTTTTCTTAAAAAAGTTCCCTTTTCTCTTTTACTATCCTCCTTATCTCTTCTGTCCACCATGAATTTCCTTTTCTTTTTCCATCTCTCACCACTTTCATCCCTACCACTTTTTTGTTGTAGTTAACACTACTTCTTTAAATGTTCCAAAAACTTTTTCAGTATCTGTACTATTTTCACACTTTCCCATTTTTCACTTAAGGCCTCTGCCATTTCACGGTTATACTCATCTTTTGTTTCTTTTTTCCTGTAACTTTTCTATCTTCAGTATTTCCTTTTTTACTTCACCTTTCTTTTCAAACACCCACTTTTGCAAGATGGTCAGAGCCATCGAACATCCCGCTTACTACCTTCGCGTCACAGATATCCTTTCTCAGTCTTCCATCTACTGCCACATAATCAATCAATCCTTTCTGCTCATAATCATTCCCCCTCCTCCAAGTGTATATGTGGATATAGGCAAAAGTAATAAAGCCCCACACATCAGAAGTTGTATTGCTTTGCCTAGGTTATGCAGATGATGTATTAGTGGAAGGATTTTGCCTGATCCTAAATGACTTTGGTATGGAATGGAAACTTATCTTTAAACATAATAATGGAAATTCACACCAGCAGTAGGACAGCGGGTGCTGGGAAACAATATCTTAGAGGTAATAGAAACACATGGTTATTTAGCATTTGAGATAAGCAAGGAGGCCATAGGAGAAAGCACAAAGAAAACTGAATGAAGCCAAGGTAAGGAAAATGACGGGTGTTAACATAAGTGGTAGAGAAGGGAAATTAGCCAGTATGAATATGGAAGTTGCTTTTGGATGGGGAAAGTAGTAACCCCACAGCTATCTTGTATGGGTCAGCAAAACTAACACCTAAGATGTCGGGAGATTAGAAGTCATTCAAGACCAGTTGGCATGATAGTGTTCACATGCTCTCAGGGGAAATGGGGTGAAGCTTCTGAGAAAGGTTAACAAAGGGGAAGCTGAGTTTCAAAGAGAGGAAATGAGTGAATACCGGTGGGCCAAATTAATATAACACTGGAAATTCAAGACAATCCCCTTTGGAAAAAGGAAATATACAGAGAGGGAAAGCATATGATGACACTGGAGCAGAGTGAAACAATGTGAATGGGAGACCTGTCAAAGATAGTTGAGAGAAGTGGCCTCTGTGAATGGAGAAGTACCTATACCTATCTATAGTACAGCAGATAGGTGTAGAAGCTCGGGAAACATTAGAACATTTTATAATAGTACTAATGATTGTGTGCCTTGACCCACTGTGGTAAAGATATACCAGAGTAACCTGACTGAAAGTTGATATATATCAAAATAAATAAACAAGAAAGTCACTGAACACACGAGTCTGAAATTATGGTAGCCATCTCACGTGAGGCTAATGCATTATGTGTTGTATGTTGGTCTCTGAATACAGTACAGTGACAAACAGCTTGAATATTGGAGAAACTTCAAACTATTGAGGAGTGTGAATTAACGCATCTTAGCACATTGCATTTTGGCGGTAGAGGGGTCAGGTTAGGTTGGTCATAGGCTAGGTATAGTTAGGTTTGGGCAGGTCTGGTTAGATTTAGTTTGTTTTTGACTTGTTTACTTTTATTATTTGGTAATTCCGTGTGATACGCTTCGCGCTACGCCTTTGTTGTCACCGGCGGCTGAGGAGACGACGTCGAGGCAGTAATATACATATTTTACCAAAACACATAAAAGAATAGTGGAGGTACACCGGAAGCATGAAAAGATGCACCTTTATAACGATCATAGGCAATAAAGACCACAAGAGGAAGAAGAAGAAGGCTCGTTTATGTCGATCATTTACTCCATTGCTGTGTCTATTGTTTCCAAACAAGCTTTTGTGTACAGATAGATAACGTGTTGAATTCATTATAGCTATTTCATCTTTGCATAATATGTCCTGTGGTAGCTATATACAATGCTTTTGCAAGTTGTCGTTTTGCTATGCGATGCACTTCATACCGGTATTTTGCTCAAAAAATACTTAGCTTAGAGTCCGCTAAGGGGAATTCTAAGTAATACTTAAGGGCCTATGCTTAGCTAAAAGTTGTTAAGTGCAAGGCTTAGTATTATTCTAAGAATAGTTGTGTATACGGCCCCTGGCGCCTAGGCAGGTTAGTAAGCTTGCAGCTGATTGGCTGCTCCACTCTCCCGCTAACATTCATGTCGGACCACATCTTGCATGCTCGAGTGAGACATGTTTCTTTATTATATGCCATAGCTCAACTCATATACGAGCTAGCCAGTTTTGGTTGACACCATCAGACTCAGCAGTGACTGTAGAATCAAGATATATTTTAAAAACTCGACAAAACAAATATGAAAATGGTATTACGATGAGTTGAACCGTGAAGATGTTAAAAAAAATGTTTATAACATGTTTTACTTATACTCACTGTTTTCAACATTTGTTCATTGACTGCAGAAATATATTATTACATTACGTAGGAGAATTGCTCGTGAACACGATAGTACGTCCTTGCCTGTTGCGCCGGTAGGCATCTTCCTGGTGGGGCCTGATGGTCGGCCCAAGGCTTCTTCCAGGTGGGGCCTGATGGTCAGCCCAGCCCGTTCTGGCGCAGGCGAGTGTTTATAGTGGCGCCATCTTGCATTGGCTCATGCTGCCTCCCGGAACTCGTTCTTGATTCGCTTGGACGGCTTCCTCTAGAGTCCGGGTTGATGGGTGGTCTTCAGGACAGCATGTGGGTAGTTTTAAGCCACTCGGCGGTGACTGAAAAATCCGAGTGGTAGCGTGGGGATTCGAACCCGCGTCGTCCATCACGCGGTGAATGTGGGCCCAGTACGCTACCAGTTCGGCCACCGCCTACCCTATGTGTGATCAGAATGCAGTTAAAGCTCTACGTATTGAAAACACAGAGTTATTTATAGCAACATTTCACTCGCCCCAACCATCACAGCGCTCGAGACACCCTGTATGATGATGTTAAAAAAATTAGTGTCGCGCGCGCCATGATGGTTGGGGCGAGTGTCATGTTGCTATAAATAACTCTGTGTTTTCAATATGTGGAGCTTCATCTGCATTCTGATCTCACTATCGTGTTGATGAGAGATTTTCCTACGTCATGTAATAATATATTTCTGCAGTCAATGAACAACTGTTGAAAACAGTGAGTATAAGTAAAACATGTTATAAACATTTTTTTAACATCTTCACGGTTCAACTCATCGTAATACCATTTTCTTATTTCTTTTGTCGAGTTTTTAAAATACATCTTGATTCTACAGTCACTGCTGAGTCTGATGGTGTCAACCAAAACTGGCTAGCTCGCATATGAGTTGAGCTATGGCATATACTCAGCCACCGCGTGTAGAGGGATAGGTGTGAAGGGAAAGGAAGGGAAGGAGGAACAGCAAGGAATGGTGGGAGGGAGATGTAGGGTCGATGGTGGTCACTGGTTGGTTGCAGTTACCCGGACCTTTCACACTGGGGTAACCAGTGGCGGTCACCGGTGACGGCCACCGGTGGCCTCGTGTGAAAGTTGCCTAATTCCATCAAACAGTGGCCCGCATTACAAGTCAAACCCCAGAAGTTTCGGGTCCCTACAAAGGTCGGTTTAGGGGCCGTACTACAAGTCCAATCCGAGAAGTTTCGGGTCCCTACAAAGCTCGGGATGAATAACTCTGTAGGGACCCGAAACCTCTCGGGTTTGACATGTAATATGGCCTAGTATCTCAAAAAATAGTGATGCGAAACTAATTCCTTGGGTTGGATATTCTCAGCACCTCTAAGGTAACGTATAAAGGTCATTTTCAACTCGCAGAACACTATGAAGACGTAAAGTGATAAATATCCTTTTGTTAGTCACCCTCGGAGATGGGGTACGATATCCTGCCGCTGTTCTGCACTTAAGGGTTAGAATGAACGCCCAGAGGAACGCTCAAAGGTACGATATCGTGTCATTTTTCTGTATTTATGGGTTAGAATGAACGCCTAGAGGAACGCTCAAAGGTACGATATCCTGCCGCTGTTCTGTAATATGGGTTAGAATGAACGCCTGTCAGTCCCTTGAAAAGCTCACCCTTAAGATGAAGTACGATATCCTGCCGTTTTTTTTTTTTTTTCACGGCAAGGGAGGCAGCTCAGGGGTAAAAAACGAAATCAGCAACAAAAAAAAACAAAATCAGCAACAAAAAAACAAAATCAGCAACAAAAAAACAAAATCAGCAACAAAAAAACAAAATCAGCAACAAAAAAACAAAATCAGCAACAAAAAACAAAATCAGCAACAAAAAACAAAATCAGCAACAAAAAACAAAATCAGCAACAAAAACAAAATCAGCAACAAAAAACAAAATCAGCAACAAAAAACAAAATCAGCAACAAAAAACAATCAGCAACAAAAAACAAAATCAGCAACAAAAAACAAAATCAGCAACAAAAAATAAAATCAGCAACAAAAACAAAATCAGCAACAAAAAACAAAATCAGCAACAAAAAACAAAATCAGCAACAAAAAAACAAAATCAGCAACAAAAAACAAAATCAGCAACAAAAAAACAAAATCAGCAACAAAAAACAAAATCAGCAACAAAAAACAAAATCAGCAACAAAAAAACAAAATCAGCAACAAAAACAAAATCAGCAACAAAAAAAAATCAGCAACAAAAAACAAAATCAGCAACAAAAAACAAAATCAGCAACAAAAAAACAAAATCAGCAACAAAAACAAAATCAGCAACAAAAAAAAATCAGCAACAAAAAACAAAATCAGCAACAAAAAAACAAAATCAGCAACAAAAAAAAAAATCAGCAACAAAAAACAAAATCAGCAACAAAAAGGCCGCTAAACGCTGCTCCGGCAAAAGAAAAAAAGAGCGAGAGGCCAAAAGAGAGGTCAGTCTGGGTGGAGAGGAGTCTTGGTGGCCGCCTCACTCCCACTCACCCGCCCACACTCACCCTCGAAGATGGAGTAGGATATCCTGCCGTTGTCGCCCTTGTCGTGGTCCAGCGCCATCACCCGCACCACCGCCGTGCCCGCCGCGGCCCCCACGCTCACCTGGGGCAAGGAAGCGAGGACCAGTGAGGGGCAGGGGCGGAGGGACAGCGATGGGGTGGTGTGTAAGGTGAATAAGCTGCTACTGCTGCTACTACTACTACTACTACTACTACTACTACTACTACTACTACTACTACTACTGCTGCTGCTACTGCTACTACTACTACTACTACTACTACTACTACTACTACTGCTACTACTACTACAACTACTACTACTACTACTACTACTACTACTACTACTACTACTACAACTACTACTACTACTACTACTACTACTACTACAACCATCCCTACTATTACTAGAAGAAGAAGAAGAAGAAGAAGAAAAAGAACAACAATAACAACAACAACAACAGTTAACTACTACTAGGCTACTACATCTATTTACTACTACTACTACTACTACTACTACTACTACTACTACTACTACTACTACTACTACTACTGCTACTACAAGTGAAAACAACAATAATAATAATAATAATAATAATAATAATAATAATAATAATAATAATAATAATAAAACTCTCATCCCTTACCATTACAGGCCAATCACGCCCAAAGCACGTCATAACACATCGTTCTTTCTAACGTATTTTCATCACGGACTAAACAATTTATACGAAGTTAATCGCTCCGTAAACGTCCACTAATTTAACGTCACTAACTATCTCACGTGCCTCTTCCACCTCCTCCTTCTCCTCCTACTCTTTTCCTCTCCTTCACCCCCCAAAACTACTCGTTCACGCCTTTATGGAGCGCCCCCGTACGTGTAGAGCGTCGGGACTGCATCTCACACCCCCTTCAGCCTCGTAGGGTAAGAGGGTGTTCGTCTCAACTCCCACTTCAAGCTCCTGCCTTTGATCTCTCCTCCTCCCCGCCCTGCTTCTCCTCTGTCTTCCGCCGCTACTTTTATGGCTATTCTTACCGTGCTCCTAACTTTATGGCTACTCCTCTCAGGCTGCCCCGCTGTTTAAGGCCGCCTCTCGCCTCGTCCTTTTTCCCCGCCAGCTCGTGAAGTTTACAAGGGTGTTAAGCGGCGTTGCAAATCCCCTTTCCTCGCCGCCGAACTTTGAGAGGTTAAACCCTTATTTGTTTCCCGCAGTTTCCCGTGATTTAAGCCGCCGGGATATTGACTCGTCATTATGACTCAGAAAAGAAGATGGGTTACGTTTTTAAAGGTCTCGAAAGGAGCTGAAAGGTACTGATTTAGTGTCTCTCTCTCTCTCTCTCTCTCTCTCTCTCTCTCTCTCTCTCTCTCTCTCTCTCTCTCTCTCTCTCTCTCTCTCTCTCTCTCTCTCTCTCTCTCTCTCTCTCTCTCTCTCTCTCTCTCTCACACACACACACACACACACACACACACACACACACACACACAATCATCATTGTTCGGTTCTGGCCAGAGGAGCGTCGTTAAGTCTAGAGGATTCGGTCCAAAGGGAGAGCAACGATACATCCCCTGGCGCGGCCTCTGTTTGCTGGACTTGTGTTATTTGGGCGGGAGGTGAAACACGACTATTGACAACGGCTGTTTATGGACCCGCGCCCCACGGCACGGTGAGGCATGCGCCGGGACGAGACTCGTCATACAATAACTATACATTTGACTTTAGTTCATCAGATTGTTCCAGTGTACAAATATTATGATGGAACGTTCGTCATATACAAACTTTTTTCTCTGGATTAGATATGAATCGCCTATTTATACGTTTTCTGTGTATAATAGTGATGTAGTTGCTTTAATTAACTTCCTATAATACTTACGAGAAGTATTCTTCAACTCCGGCGATATTTCACAGGTCAGGTAACTGGTGTTGGTTGAGGCGGCGGTGCACGAGCCGCCGCAGGTACAGTGTACTCACCTTGACGATGATCATGGGCTCCAGGAAGACGGGCTCGTGGTCGTTGGCGTCCTCCACCGTCACGGACACGCGGGCAAAGTCTGCGTTCTCCTGTCGGCCGCGGTCCCTGCAGCTCACGGTCAGCTCGTGGACGCTGGACACCTCCCTACGTGGAGATGAGCCTCAAGGTTATCACATGTTCAATAACTGCATTCAGTATACTCAGACAGCAAGACTATTCATCTTTGTTTCTTGCAGCTTGACACGCCAGCTGCTCGTCTGACCTGTCCAGGGGCTCGGCCACGATGAGGTCACCAGTGAACGAGTCCACGGTGAAGAGGCCCTGGGACGCCAAGGCCTGGACGTGGTGCAGCGTGAAGTACACCGCGGAGAACGCCGTGGGTGACTGGTCCCTGTCTCGGCATTGCAGGGTGATCACGGTGGACCCCGGCGCCACGTCCTCGCTCACGGCACCCTCGTAGGTCCTGGCGCTGAACACCGGCCGGTGATCATTGGCGTCCATCACCTCCACCACGAGCTGCGGCAAGGGAGGCACCAAGTGGTTACGTTAGCCAAGGGGGAAATGACGGACAGCTGACGGGAAGGGTGTGTTGTGTGGAAAGGAATGTTGGAGAGATAACTATAACTATAACTATAACTATAACTATAACTATATATATATATATATATATATATATATATATATATATATATATATATATATATATACTATATATATATATATATATATATATATATATATATATATATATATATATATATATATATATATATATATATATATATATATATATATATATATATATATATATATATATATATATATATATATATATATATATATATATATATATATATATATATATATATATATATATATATATATATATATATATATATATATATATATATATATATATATATATATATATATATATATATATATATATATATATATATATATATATATATATATATATATATATATATATATATATATATATATATATATATATATATATATATATATATATATATATATATATATATATATATATATATATATATATATATATATATATAACTATATATATATATATATATATATATATATATATATATATATATATATATATATATATATATATATATATATATATAACTATATATATATATATATATATATATATATATATATATATATATATATATATATATATATATATATATATATATATATATATATATATATATATATATATATAACTATAACTATAACTATATATATATATATATATATATATATATATATAGAGAGAGAGAGAGAGAGAGAGAGAGAGAGAGAGAGAGAGAGAGAGAGAGAGAGAGAGAGAGAGAGAGAGAGAGAGAGAGAGAGAGAGAGAGAGAAAAAATAAAACAACTATAGCAGCCACTGTCTTGGTCACCTGCAACTTATAATTATTTGGCTCATCTGACAGGCGGCTGATGAGTGTTTGATGCGATGAAACTCTTCCACACGTTTTGACCACTCTTTTGGCCTCTTACTCAGTCTCGTCTTGTTGGAGCAGCGCCTAGCGGGCTTTTTTTGTTGCTTTGTTGTTTTGCCCTTGAGCTGTCTCCCTTGTTGTAAACAAACAAACAAACAAACAAAACACCACCGTTACCATCTAATACAGCATCCTCGGGATAATATGAAGAAACCTACGGATCAATAAGTCACTTTTTCGATATCACTAAAGGTTGGCGACACTTTCAGTCACGAACATCACTGAGGCCTTACTCTTAAACATTCCGGCGACCCGGCACATGTATCAGGCAAGGCTTTCGGAGGAGCTGCGGGCATTTCCAGGGGTACTTTTATGAACCTGGTGGTAGTTTGAGCATTTGAAAGGATACTTTCATGAACCTGGTGGGAGTTTAACCCTTTGACTGCGGTTAACCTACCAGAAGACCTCATCAAGCTACAGGAATGGAACAAAATTCGCTGCTACAATTCAACGAAGAAAAGTGTAAAGTCCTGCACATTAGGAGGGGATATCCAGCACACCAATACCACAGAGGCAGAGAAAGACCTGGGAGTGTATAAGAACATAAGAACGTAAGGGGTCTGCAAGAGGCCGGTTGGCCTATACAAGGCAGCTCCTGTACACTCAACCCCACCTTACCTCACCATCCATGGCTTTATCTAACCTCTTCTTGAATGTATCTATGGTATTGGCACCCACAACATGGCTCCCAAGCCTGTTCCATTCATCCACCACTCTATTGGTGAACCAATTCTTGCCTATGTCTTTGTTGAATCTGAATTTGTCTAACTTAAAACCATTGCCACGCGTCCACCTGGCTCTTTCACTCTCAAAATTTTATTGACATCCCCTTTATTAAATCCCTTCATCCATTTATAAACTTCGATCAAGTCTCCTCGCAACCTTCGCCTTTCTAGAGAGTGTAGATTTAAATGTTTCAGCCTGTCTTCATAAGGCAAGTTTCTCACCCCCTGAATCATCTTTGTCATCCTCCTCTGTACAGATTCTAACATCTTGATATCCATTCAATAATAGGGGGACCAGAACTGAACTGCATAATCGAGATGAGGTCGAACTAGTGCTAAGTAAAGTTTGAGGATGACTTCAGCGCTCCTATTGCTCACGCTCCTTGAGATGAAACCTAGTACTCTGTTTGCCTAATTTTTACCCTGAATGCATTGAGCCCTAGGACGGAGGTCAGCGCTCACTAATGTTACCAGGCAACCAGTGAAGTCCAATTCCGTGCCAGTCGCAGCGGACGGGTTAACCCTTCCTCTGCACCATGGGCCTAAAAAGAAACTCATTAGAACAATATAAATCTCCTTTTCGGCCTTGGAAAATGACTGATGTGAAGGCGGAAGCTTCTGAGTACATCGACCCTGGGCTCTATACTTAAAAATTTCGGCGCCTAAGCACACAAAATTGACAAGGCTTTCGTAGGAGTTGTAAGCATTTCCCTCCGTAGTTTTATGTCCCTGGTGGCAGTTTGAGCCCTTCCTCTGTATAATGAAATGAGCCTAAAAAAACACTCATTAGAACAATATAAATCTCCTTTTCGGCGTTTGGATATGAGTGAGGTGAAGGCGGAAGCGTCTGAGTACATCGACCCTGGGCCCTATACTTAGAAATTTCGGCGCCTAAGCACATACATTTGACAAGGCTTTCGTAGGAGTTGTGAGCATTTCCCTCCGTAGTTTTATGTCCCTGGTGGTAGTTTGACCCTTCCTCTGCACCATGACCCTAAAAACACTCATTGGAGCCAGATGAAATTCCCTTTCGGCCTTTGGCAGTAACTGATGTGAGAGGCGGAAGCGTCTGAGAATACCGCCGCTAGTAGCGTGAGGCAGCAAACGGCCCGGTGATAACAACTTGCAGCGGTATTAGTCTGTTTTACGATGCAACGGCCCGGCCCGCGCTCCCCTCCGCTCATCGGTAAACACTAAGTCTATATCAAGGAGACTATAGAACAGGAGAGGGGGCCTCTATGGGAGACCGTGGGCGGGTGTTGGTGTATGTCGGTTGCAACAGATGGCGCAGGAGCAGCGTTGTTTACATTCAGGCGCCTCCCCCCCTCCAGACCCACCCCAACCCCTAGAACCAATCAGCAGTGTTGCTACATGGGATCAAGCAGCAAATGTTGCTACTTTTTTTCTTCAGTCTGGTTATTTCCCATTTTAAATAAATAAAAATAAAGGTAGATAAATATTAAAATGAACAGTAGGAACTATATATACTGTATATATTTACTAGGTAGATATAGCCTGACTGCATGTCATGAGTAATGCTATTATTGTTATATTATTAAACCGCAATTATATTACTTTCTCTGCATGTGTGGTTAGATGTGTTTTATGTGTTTAACCTTTCTGTATACATACTGGAATGAACCAAGGAATTGTAGCTCTACTGCCGTTCTTTAAAAACTATGTGATCATGTTTTTCTTCCAAACTCATTGTTTTAGCACGCACGCTGACTTCCATCAGTAATGATGATATATATACACTGAGTCATTGGTTTGTAGGGGGAAAGAGTGGGTGAATATAATTATCTTGGTCTAACTTATACTGTTTATTATAAGCTATTCACAGCAATATCTTTCTCTGCTCCGATTGCAACGCTGCCTCGTTCAAAAATCATAACACCGACGCGCCGCCACGTTTACCAGCCGGAGCCTCAAATCATGTCCCTTTGTGGTGATAAAGAGGACACAGCCTGGTGTGAAGCTACATTTATTACGGAAGGATGCCAGCCGGGGTAAGTGACATATATAAATAATGATAATGTGGAAATTTTAATCATTTTCACGCTGACAACTGTTCTGAATTTGCTAACTGCGTGCCTCCCCTCCTCCCGCGGCAAGAGGCCGAATGGCCTACACACGGCAGCTCCAGATTCCTCCCCATTACCACCTGTCAGCCTCGTCCATGTAGCTATCCAGTCTACTCTTAAAACAAGCTATCGTCCCTGCACTCACTATGTGATTGCGGAATCTATTCCATTCCTCCACCACCCTATTATTAAACCAATGCCTGCCCATTTAGTTCCCTCCTAAATCTATACTTTTCTAATTTAAGTCAATTACTGCATGTTCTATCTTGCCAAACATCTTATGCAAAAGTTAATCAGCATATCTCCACTCTTTCATCCCTTACACTGATAAACTGGAACAGCCTTCCATTGTCCGCATTTCCTCCTGCCTATAATTTGACCTTCAAGAAGAGTGTATCAAGACTTTACTTTTGTCTGTTTGGGAGCGGTGAGTAGTGGGGCTTTTTTTTCTAGTACGCTTTGTTGCCCTTGAGCTGTCTCCTTTGTTTAAAGAAAATAATAATTAAATAAATGGAAGTTGGCCGCCAATGCTTCCAACACATTTTGGTGACATATCTACAAGTGGCTGGTGACTGTAAGCATCTCAGCAACCTGCATGCATCTATGCCATTCCTATCATGGTGCATGGAGCAAGCTTCACATAACACTCAGACAGAGACAGTTTAATTATGGTTACATATCAGACTCAGTTTATTGCTCAGTCTATTAGATGCAGTGCTGTTAATATTGTTAGTGGTAGTATTAGTACAATTAATGTATTTATTTTAATTAATTTATCTATTTATTTATTATATTCTTAGTGTTTGAAAATTCCAATACTAGTATTAAGATAAACAAAAATATCAGAAATATATTTACAACCATTAATTATTATTGCTTTTCTTATTATTACTTCCTTCAGTGTCCTGGCACTTTGACATCTAGTGCTTTTCCATCTAGCAGCCAAAATTGTGGTCTTTCTCAATGTGTATGCCCTAAGTCTTCATTGGTGTAACTAGCTATATAACATAAAAATCTGCATCTCTCTCTCTTCTCACCCAGTTGTCCCCGTACATCCTTTCAGTATCCAAAGAATTTCAATTTACATCTTGTAATCACTCAACTAATGCAGTGCAATCCTCATCTCTGTATTTTACCGTGTGGACATACTCTTTCCTTCCATGTTCCACTGTCGTATGTTATTCCACATCTAACACAACCACATCCCAACAGACCCGAACACGTCCGATATCATCCAAGAGAATGTGGCAGCTGAAGGGGGAGAGGCCAAGAAAGAGGCCAAGGGTGAAGACATTTAGCCACCCCCCCTGAAGTACATGGCATCATTCAACCCTCTTGGTGAGCTGCAGGAATGTGCTTCCCATTGCAGTGCACCAGCTCCATGTACTGATTTTGGTATGAATACTTCATCTGGTGTTTGTTGATTGTTGTGTTATTAATCTAATTATGACTTCACAAAATAGACTGTGCAAGTCACGTGACACATGCCCTGCTCAACATCACTTTTAAGTTGTAGAATTCCTTCATATGGATGCTGATTTATGTATCCTGAAATGATTGGATATTGATTGTCTTAACATTTTTTTTTTTTTGTCCATGATCACTGAACCATGTTACGGTATGTCCTTGGGTGCAGATCCAGGAAATGAGTTTTTGGGAGGACGTCAGACTTTTTGCGGGTGGAAGGAGCATTACCGATTAGCCATTCTCGGCAGTCCTGGTCTTGAAAAACTGGTGGAGTGACCTAAATCAATAGGTATAACGGCCTGGACTTTGTGCCAAAGCATTGTTTTAGCCGCAGCGCGCTTTTGAACTAGTTTTCCTGTATCACTCAGGAACATTGGGGGGGCCTGGGCCCCCCTTTGGATCCACCAATGTAGCTATGTCTTATAATATATCTCTCCTTTACAGTCTGATGGTGCATCCTTCTAGGTTGTCAAGTTTTAGTAGCTACTCATGAGAAGTATTCCTTATAATGATCATTGATTTCCAGGTGGTTTGCACTAAAAAAAGTGTCGTGTAACCTGCCGCAAATAATAATCAGCTGTAGTCAACCCTTGCTTTAAAGAATCAATATGGAGGAAGGGGGTGATGTTATATCCAAAAATCTTTTACATCTGAAGTATCCAACCTTTTTGTGTATAATAAACTTTGTTTGTTACATGAACTTAAAAGTTCACAATTTCCATACATGATTCTTTTTTCCTTGTATTTGATGATTAATCCTGACATGTATTTCCATTATCAGTAGGTAATATATAGTAACAAGACAATAATACACATTATAACAATGTATATATTATAGCCCAATGAGTGCACAAGATCATTTACCTCATCAGTGACGCCAAGTCCTTCCCTAAATTATTTGTCCAAATTTGTGACACCAAGTATAATAACTAGTTTTAGTGACCTTTTGCATCCATTTTTCACTTTGATTAAAAAATTGCCTCTCAACAGGGTGTGAACTTGATGGGGTTGGAGGAAACTCGACTCGGCCATCAAGCTCACCACAATATAGTAAGGAACCTCTTGTTCTCAGTGATAATTTATCCTCTTTAGTTACTATTCCGTGTTGTTTTAATCACAACTAATGTGTTGGAAACATTACAGCTTAATAACATACCTCACATCTCTGCATACAAATTGAGTTCAATATTTAACTGTTACACCAGTAGGCTTCATATCTTAAAAAAAAGGTATGTAAAAAGGTTGACATTTTGAATGATATATTTAAACTCTTTATTATGTTTCTATGGGTGTAGTACCGTTACGATTAGTCGAGTGACCAGCATATGGGTCTTATGTTTTTGATAGCATAGGTTCAAATTTTGCCATAGGCTGGCAATTGATAGTAACAGTAGTGTCCACAGATACCTACCTGTTTCTTGTTTATCCTGTTCCACTTTAAACCATGACTGGCCAATCTTTGAAGAGGTAGCATAACCTTGAAGTGCCACTAACAAACCTTTGTCCATTCTTCTGATGTGATCCTTTTTTTTTCCCCCACCTGCCTATAGCGCCGGTAGGTTTTCTTCAGGGGTCTGACGGTCAGCCCAGGCCTGTCATGATGCAGGCAATTTTTTTTATAGTGGCGCCATTTAGCATTGGCTCATGCTGCTGCCCGGAACTCATTCTTGATTCACTTGGATGGTTTAGCAGGGCTTAGGTATGACTAACATTGCAGAAACAGGGAATTTTTAGATTTTTAGTGTGGCAACACATTGACAAATGTTTTAGTATGGACTGAACATCAAAGATATATATGGTAAATGGGTGCTTGTAGATCTTGACATTATATCTGTCAAGAGTCTCCAGTTGTATCCTCTCCATCTCCTGAAAATATTACTCTTATCAGGCAATCTAAGTGAAGCCTTCCATCGAAGCTGGTGTGCAGACAATGTCAATGCTTAGATTCACTGTCCGTATAGCACTGAAAATAATGCAATTAGATGCACATATTTTATTAGAATTGTGATTAAATATTTTTCATGTATTTTCAGACATGAAAAGTGAAAATTGCTGCACACAACAGCCTGCTGTCTGCACCGGGAGGCAAGGCAGCTCAAAGCCCAGGCTGTTACAACTCCTGGGCAGTTTTTGCCCAGAGCCAGCAATTTTTTAGGTCCAATAGGGATGGATTTTTTCTGAGGTCAGGTTCAACATGCTGCAAGATCTAAGCCTAGTAGGAGATGTGGGTTACAAGAGAGGAGGTTTGCTCTGGCCTTATACTATCAAAGTCCAAATGCTAATAGATTTCTAAGCACAGTATTTCACTTGCCTTCAGTTTCAACACTTCACTCATGACTCAGGGGTATTTCAGTACATGTTAGCTGGAGCAAACAGACTCTGACAGCCCTGCAGCAAAGAGCACAGGCTTTGTCAAAAGAAGAGAAACTTCGTGGGATTTGCCATTATTTAGTATTACTCTTGTTACGCCAAAAAAAAAATTCCATATACTTTGCCAAATATTGCAAGTAATGCACCATTGTTAGTCTTGCCTGTTATAAATCAGATCTTGTTCAATTAACAAGCTTTGGGTGTCTGCCACTTTCCAGTTGTAATGCAAGGAATCATTTATCTTCCCTGCCAGATATCGCATGTAATGCACCATTGTTGGTCTTGCCAGTTATAAATCAGATCTTGTTCAGCTCACAAGCTTTGAATATCTGCCATTGTTTATTTCAGGTGTAATGCTTGGAAACATTTGTTCTCTTCCCTACCCAACAGTGTGCAATACTTTATTGTGGATTTTGCCTGTTATGTTTAATCTTGTTCAGGTAACAAGCTTTTGGTGTCTGCCTTACCTAATAATGTGCTGCAGTGACACTTGGCTTGGTTTCATAATGTGAAATACAGCATGTAATTTCATCACATTAAGTGTCTATCATCACGTGTCTGGCATCATTAATGTGGCTTCCAGGAGTAATCTTGTTTGTATAACAGCATGCAATTTTTTTCTGCTTTATATGATATACATAATCACATAGGTATGATTTTTTTTTTGACAAAATGTAATGGCAGTTGATATTCTTGACTAATGCATCATAAACCTTGTGAAAAATAATGCTTTTTTGAAGGGGGGGGATGGACAGAGAGTGGTTTGTTTGGTTGGCTAGTTCAAGGAGTTTCATATCAAATGATTTTATTACATCCAACTTTAATGTGTGCTAAAAACATATATTTTATTACATCCAACTTTAATGTGTGGTTCCTACAATAAATGCTACATGTTTACTGATGTAGCCTATGAAATACAAATCACTGTCTGCCCTGTAATTTGGTGTGTCATACTGCAGCATAACTTTCCTGCTATTTTCTTACACTATGAGTTGCCTTATTTTGTCTCATTTGCTATTATCATATGTGCCTCTGCTGCATAGTTGTGCCTACTGAGCTTAATATCTTCATGACCCTGACACCAAGGTCAGAGCTTGAGATCATACCGTGTCCTTCATCCCATTTTCACCTCCAGGCTCGGCTGTCTCCCAGGACCACCAAGTTATTGCATTCCATTTAAGACAACTCATGTGTTACCTTCTTGATGTCCTCCATCATGTATTTCAGCATGTATTATGATGCTTTGCTCTTATATTGATGTGCCTTGCAACATTTTTATACAGTTTTTATTGTATATAACGCACCATTGTTGGTTTTGCCTGTTATAAATCGGGTCATTTTCAGTTAAGAAGCTTTAAGTGTCTCCCATTGTTTATTTCAGTTGTAATGCTTAGAAGCTTTTGTTCTCTGCCCTGTCAAGCAGTATGCAATGCTTGCCATTATCTGGCACTTGTACAGTTAGTATGATATTTTTACTCAGCTAAGAGCATTTTGCAAACGGTAAAGGTACGGTTGGGGGCATGCGCTGTAGCAGCACGTGGCCTCGGTGCTCATCTCTGTAACATTGGCCCTTGAGGGTGTGATGTTAGGGAACCCATTACCCTGGGACACAGGACCAGTGTGACATCCGGGTTACCACAGTTGCAAAGGCATTATAGTAATCTAGCATGTATAGAATGTTGTATGCTTTGCTTGTATTTAAAGCACTGGATATGTTTGCTACACACACACACACACACACACACACACACACATATAATATATATATATATATATATATATATATATATATATATATATATATATATATATATATATATATATATATATATATAAACAAATGCTTTCTACACCATATTTTTCCTAAAATAACAAATTGATATAGTGTAGATAATACCTAATAAAACATAAGAACAAATATATTTTTCAAGATCCCATTAGTAAATAATTTTACAATGAAAAAAATAAGTGAAGGCTGGATAGGGTGCTGTGGCAGGTACTTCAAAAATAGTAAAGCTACCCCTGAAAAGTGACGTTTTTGGTGGGCTGCAATAGATGGCGCTACTTCCGCACGCCCGAGGAATTACTACATACCACTATCCGTGTATAGTCTCTTTGGTCTATATATACCAAATCAAGTCACTCTGCTTCAAAACTGCGATCGGTACGCGCAGGAGGCGGTTTTGGGGCGGAGCAGCGGGATGACGTCACTTGGAGCTAAAAAAAAATAAAAATACCCGCCAGTTCAGGCGTGACTAAAGTTGGGGCCGTATGTGCACTCTGGATGTGCATTCTCGCCTCCTTTCACAGCGCGTTCAGGCAAGCCACTGACGAAAAAATATGTCTTTTTTTATTGTGCTATTGCGTGACTGTAATTCCATTGCCTACAAACGGTGGTGTGGGGTGTGAGGGAGGGCATGATGAAGTGATTGATTTAAATTAGTCCGCCTTTCTTCGTTTTCTCTAAATCCCTGTTTCTACATTCTCTAGTTTGGATCCAAGCAGTGTCACGCATAAACCACGCCTCGGCCGTGTCTCCTCCCACAAACCTGCATGTGACTTGACTTGGTGTATATAGTCTGAGGGTAAACACACTACTCACCATCGAGACATATCGCTCTGTGGGGAGAACACCGCGCCCGCCCGTGACTTGGAGGGCATATTTGCGAGTGATAAAGGTGAAGTATCACAAGACCTTCGAGCTAAAACACCGCCACAGGATCGAAGCGGAATGAATGTTGACCCTCACAAACATACAGTTCTCAGACGCTTCTGCCTCTCACATCAACTATTTCCAAAGGCCACAATGAGATGAATGGGGTTCTAATGAGTGTTTTTTCACGTTCATGGTACAGAGGAATGGACAAGCCAACTACCAGAGGAATGGGATGAGGAAGAGAAGGAGGAGGAGGAACAGAAGGAAAAGTAAAAGGAAAGAAGGGGGGAGGAGAGGGAAAAGGAAAGCGGAAATAAAAGTTGAAAGAGGCGGAGAAGAAAAGAAGAAAAAGGAATTGCAGGAGGAGGAGGAGGAGGAGGAGGAGGAGGAGAAGAAAAATGCCCAAAACTCCTACGAAAGCCTTGTCAAATGTGTGTGCTAGGGAGGCAAAATGTTTAAGAATATAGACCATAAAGTCAGAACTGCAAAGGAGGGTAAGTAAAGACAGGTAGGGGACATCTACATCAAGACAAGAAGAGGATTTTAGGAAGTATTGTGGAAAACTTGTCTTATTTTTTATAGGGGCTAAGGGTCATAATCATAAAAAAATTCAGAACCAAAGAACACAATTTTGACAAGGGTTTCGCAGGAGTTTTGAGCATATCCAGGGGTAGTTTTATGACCCTGGTGATAATTTGGTCCTTCCTCTATACCATGAACCTAAAAACACTTATTAGAACACAACTGATCTCTTAAATATTATGGCACCAAAGCTCACATATTCGACAAGGCTTTCGCAGGAGTTTTGAGCATTTCTATGGATAGTTTTGTGACCCTGGTGGTAGTCTGACCCTTCTTCTGTAACATGAACCTAAAAAGAACATTCATTAGAACCCGACTACTCTCCTTTTTGGCCTTTGGAAATTGCTGATGTGAGAAGCGGAAGCGTCTGAGAACACCAACCTTGGACGCATGGTGGCTGGTGGTAGTCTGACCCTTCCTCTGTAACATGAACCTAAAAGAACACTCATTAAAACCCGACTAATCTCCCTTTTGGCCTTTGGAAATTGCTGATGCGAGAAACGGAAGCGTCTGATAATGCCAACCTTGGAGGCATGCTGGTTAGGGTAAAAGCCCCTATACATCAGCAGTCAGTTTGGAGGGAGAGTTAGTTTATGAGACAAAAACTCAACACTTCGTCGTTAATCGCAGTTCACCGCAGGCTGGGCAGTGCATTTTACCTTTGTGTCGCTTTCGAAAAACAATAGAGCATCCGTCGCCCCGAATCTGCATATGTCACAAAGTGCTTTAACAATTTACAAACAATATTAGCTGCCATGAAAAATATTGTACTTTAAATTCACTGTGTTACGGCGCCGGGGGAAACAGAGAGAGAGGGAGAGAGAGGCCGCACCGCAGTCAGCTCGCTGGCCGATGACATCATGAGACTATAATTTTGACGGCATAAAAATAAATGTTTACGGGCGGGAGTGAGTCACGTTGTTTGTGTGCTCTGTGCTGTGTGCTCTGTGCTGGAGCAATGGAATACAACACGGTGGGGCAAGAGTTAACAGTTAGCGAGTGTCTTATTGAGAGAGAGAGAGAGAGAGAGAGAGAGATTATATAAACAAAAATGATGCTCACATAATTATATAAACACTCTCTCTCTCTCTCTCTCTCTCTCTCTCTCTCTCACTCACTCTCACACTCTCTCTCTCTCTCTCTCTCTCTCTCTCTCTCTCTCTCTCTCTCTCTCTCTCTCTCTCTCTCTCTCTCTCTCTCTCGCACACTGACCTTGGTGGCGGCGGTGTGGACGCCGTCTGTGGCCGTGACGGTGAGGGCGTAGTGGTGCTGCTCCTCGTGGTCCAGGCGGCGGGCCAGGCTCACCAGGCCAGAGTCCACGCCCATGCTGAACCGGCCGCTCTCGTCACCCTCTGACCATGAGAAAGATACATTAACAAAGAAAATGGGCGAGCAAAATATATCCTTGGTATTATTTTCCCCCAGTTCTGATATACTCAAAACTTGACTGAGTTCGCCATTCTGTAGCGTAAAAAGAAAAAACAATTAATCTGCCTACGAGAAAGATACGTTAGCAAAGGAAATGAAGCGAGCAGAACAGATCCTAGGTATTACTTTCCCCACAGTTCTGATATTCCCAAAACTCGACTGAGTTCGCCATTCTGTAGCGTAAAGAAAAAAAAGTTAATCTGACCATGAAAAAGATACGTTGGCAAAGGAAATGAGGCGAGCAACACATATCCTAGGTATTATTTTTCCCCCAGTTCTGATAGTCCCAAAACTTGACTGAGCTCGCCATTCTGTACCGTAAAATAAAATGTTACTCTGCCCACGAGAAAGATAAGTTAGCAAAGGAAATGAAGCGAGTAACACATATCCTAGGTATTATTTTCCCCCAGTTCTGAAATTCCCAAAACTTGACGTAGTTCGCCATTCTGTAAGGTAAAAAGTTATGGTGACCGGTAGCAAAATGTGTAATCGAAGGAAAAGTTGGAAAGTTTCGTTTAGTCGGCGCAACATCTGTGGTCATATGCCGGAGAGAGACAGAAGGGGAAGGAATTATAGGAGAAGGGAACAGATCCCAGGAGACGGGACACAACCGTAATCGAAGGAAACGAAGCGAACAAAACAGATCATCAAAGAGATAAACGTTACCAACTCTAGGGCATTATTTTCCTCACCCAGTTTACTGATTGAACCCCCAAAGATGAGTTAGCCATTCTGTAGCGTATAAACATACATTCTAACCAGTAGAAAACACGTTAGCAAAGGAAATGAAGCGAGCAAAACATATACTTGGTATTATTCTTCCCCCAAACTAATGATTCACCACAAAGTTTGATTGAGTTCGCCATTATGTAGAGTGAAAAAAAAGTTACTCCCGGTAGAAAATTACGTTAGCAAAGGAAAGAAAGCGAGCGAAACACATTCTAGGTATAATTCTTCCCCAAAATTACGGATTCACCCCAAAACTTGCCATCCTGTAGCGTAAAAAAAAAGTTACTCTGACCGGTAGAAAACACGTTAAAAAAGAAAACAAAGCCAGAGAAACATATCCTACGTATTATTCTTCCCAAAAATTACTGATTCACCCCAAAACTTGACTGAGTTCGCCATTCTGTAGGGTAAAAAACGGTTACTCTGACTGATGGAAAAATACGTTAGCAAAGAAGCGAGCGAGACATGTCCTAGGAATAATTTTTCCCCCAGTTACTGATACACCCAAAACTTGACTGAGGTAGCCATTCTGTAGCGTAAAAAAAAGTTACTCTGAACGGTAGAAAATACCTTAACAAAGAAAACAAAGCGAGAGAAACATATCCTACGTATTATTCTTCCCAAAAATTACTGATTCACTCCAAAACTTGACTGACTTCGCCATTCCGTAGCGTGAAAAACGGTTACTCTGACCAGTAGAAAAATACGTTAGCAAAGAAGCGAGAGAGACGTGTCCTAAGTATCATTTTCCCTCAGTTACTGATACACACAAAACTTGACTGAGGTAGCCATTCCGTAACGTGAAAAACGGTTACTCTGACCAGTAGAAAAATACGTTAGCAAAGAAAACAAAGCGAGCGAGACATGTCATAGGTATTATTTTCCCCCAGTTACTGATACACCCAAAACTTGACTGAGGTAACCAGTCTGTAGCGTGAAAAGAAGTTACTCTGACCGGTAGAAAAACACTTTAGCTGAGGAAATGAAGCGAGCAAATCACATCCTTGAAGTAAACGTGATTAGGTAACTCTTACTTAGTAGGTATTGTTTTTCCCTCAAATCACTAATACAACCCAAAACTTGAGGTCGCCATTCTGTAGCGAAAAAAAATAGAGGCGAAAAAAAAAGTTACTCTGACCAGTAGAGAAAACACGTTATCAAAGGAAACAAAGTGAGAAAATCATAACCTAGAACTAAACGTCACTCTTCTAAGGTATTTCCCTTTAAAAAAAATACTGATCTAACAACAACAACAACAAAAAACAAAATAAGAGTCAACCATTGTGACCAGTGTAAAAAGTTAGTCTGGTCACTGTTCCTGTACTCGTCACGTCACCGGCTACCAAGACGAGGAAAAGCGGTGACTAAAGGTACAGTTGGGGGCACAGGCTATAGCTGCGCGCGGCGGCGGTGCACATCTCCGTATGAATAGGAATGCAGCAAGGGCCTCCGACCGGTATTGCTTGACGCTTTCGGTTCTCACATCAACAATTTCCAAAGGCCAAAAAGGAGATCAGTCGGGTTCCAATGCGCGTTTTTTTAAGATCAAGTTACAGAAGAAGGGTCAACGTAACACCAGGGTCATAACACTACTCCTGGAAATGCCCACAACTCCTACGAAAGTCTTGTCAAATAGATATGCTTGGGCTCCGAAATGTTTAAGGGCCGTTTTCACGGTCGTTTTGTTTGTTTGGATCGTTACCAATGGCTGTTATCGCCGCTATAGTATTTCCACGTAAAACTGGCCGATGGGGTAGTGGCGGCTGCGGGATTAGCCTAGGGCCGCACCTTGCCACACACTCTCAACACCTCTCGCTTCCTCTGCAGCCGCCACTACCCCATAGGCCAGTTTCACGTGGAAAACTATAGCGTCGATCGCCGCCATTGGTAACGATCAAAATAAACAAAACGACTGTGAAAGCGGCCCTAAGAATGCGACCCTATATGTCCCTCACCTGTGATGTAGTACCACAAGGTGTCGTTATCCGGGTCCTGAGCGTTGATGAAGGACACCAGGTGGCCCGGCGCGTCCGTCTCCATCACGTGGGCGGGGGGCGGCGGCTGCAAGACCGGCGGGTTGGGAGACTCCTCGGGCACGTCCATCACACGCACGAGGACCCGCGTGGTGGCCGTCAGCTGCGGCGCCCCGTTGTCCTTCACCTGGATCTGAGGAGGAGGAGGAAGAAGAGGCGTTAGGGAGGCAAGGGAGTTCTCGTCCGTATATTCTCAGACGATTTCAGCTCTCACACAAGTATTTCCAGGCTCTGACGGGGAAGAAATAAACAAAATCCATCCGTATATTCAGGCGATGCAATCTCTCACAAGTGTTTCCAGGCTCTGAGGGGGAAGAGGAAGAGGAGGGGGAGGTGTTAGGGAGGCAGGCAAGTTATCGTCCGTATACTCTCACACGATTTCAGCTCTCACAACAAGTATTTCCAGGATCTGAAGGGGAAGAAGAGGAGGAAGGGAAGGTGTGTGAGTGAGACAAACAAATTCACGTCAGATATTCCCAGGCGATTCTATCTCTCACAACAAGTATTTCCAGGCTCTGAAGGGAAGAGGAAGGGGAGGTGTGTGAGTGAGACAAACAAATTCACGTCAGATATTCCCAGGCGATTCTATCTCTCACAACGACTATTTCCAGGCTCTGAAGGGGAGGAAGAGGAGGAAGGGGAGGTGTGTGTGTGTGAGACAAACAAATTCACATCAGCATTCTCACACGATTTCAGTTCTCACAAGTATTTCCAAGAGCCGAAAAGGAGATTAATTGGGTTCTAATGAGTTGGCACTGCGTTCATGGTGCAGAAGCCTTGTCAAACTATCACTAGGCTCATAAAACTACTCATGGGAATACCAGCAACAACATCTACAAAATCCTTATCAAATGAAGGTGTGTAACTCAGGGAGGGCCATATTCTTACATATTCCGGCGACCTGACACATGTATTTGACAAGGCTTTCGCAGGAGTTTTGGTCATTTCCAGGGGTAGTTTTATGACCCTGGTGGTAGTCTGACCCATCATCTGTACTATGGAACTAAAAACACTCATTAGAACCCGATGAACCTTCTCTTCGGCCTTTGGAAATGGTTGATGTGAGCGGCGGAAACTTCTCAAAACACCGACCTGAGCCCCGAAATGTTTGGGAATATGGGGAATAGTTTGGGGTATACTGTTTTTCTAGGGGGATTTAACTTGTTTCAGCCAATTACTGTTATCATAGCCTAGGTAAGGGGAAGCAACCTTAACATGGGATCAATTTTTAGACGAATATTCTACTGTCCAAACACCTTATGCAAGAGTTAACCAGCATCTTCATTCTTTCATCCCTTACACAGCCTTCGTCTATATTTCCTCCTGAATCTGACTTGAATTCTTTCAAGAGGAGTGTATCAAGACACCTCTCCTCCTGAAATTGACCTCTCTGTTGGCCGCTCATCACTTTTGTCTTTGTAGGAACAGCGATTAGCGGACTTTTTTATTACACCTTTTTTTGTTGCCCTTGAGCTGTTTCTTTAGCTGTAAAAAAAAAAAGCCTGTCAGCACTCACCATCAAATCGAAGGTCTTGCTCGGGGGAAAGGCTTTGTTGCTGTACACTTGGCCAGTCTTCGGGTGGATCTTGAAGCGGCCCTTCTTGCCCTTGCCGGTCCTGATGCTGTAGTCCAGGTCACCGTTCATGCCCACGTCCGCATCTCTGGCGAACACCTTCAGGGGAATAGGGGAAGGTATTGAGAGGCGGCACCGAGCAGGGAGGTCCACGTGGCTACAAGGCCCGTGAAGGCAATGCTCCGTCTGCTTGCACTACCTCGGGACAACCGATGTGTTATAGGGGAACGTTGCTCGAGTGTTGGTGATCATTTAAGTCAACCTTCCCCAAAGGAATGTATCTCACGGCTTTGTATGGACGTCAAAAACATGCAGATATAGGATCAAACCCCCAAGTATGTTTAAGAAGTAAATAGGTTTTATATGTGATCATAAATTTTAGTCTCCTTTCCCAGAGAGAGGTTTAGTGAGCAGAGTTTGAAATGACTTACAAATAAACATGTTGGTAATGTTAGTGAGTTAATGCTAACATACACATTCCAGAAAACGAAGTCATTACGTCTACTGCAGTACGAACAACAAGATACTGTCACCATGCACCCCAAGACTACACGGAACAGAAGGATGAACGGAACACTGAGCCACGACAACGCCGCGCACATGCACAGACGGCCTGAGGGGGCGTGTGTGTGTCCTGCCCCGTGGCTAGTGTTCCCGGGCTATCACAAAACAGAACATAAATATTATAACACAATGCGTGCAGCACAAACTGTCAGGGGCACATCTTCTAGGACATCAGGAGGCGTCCGTCCCAGAGAACACCTGCTCCGTGTCCTGCTATGAAACAAAACAGTCACAAGGGGGGTTCAACATGCCCTCTGGACACAGCCAGTGATAGAAACGCGGAACCAAATCATAAAAGTAAAACAAAAGTACATCTAGACACACTTGCATCTTGACGCGTGCACCGCCTGCATGCGCCGACGTGACACCACAGGCAGCCGAGTCATGCCGACGATGACACTGACACGGGTCCTCTGCCGCCGCCGCGCCGGTGTGGTGCGCCCCGCGGGGTGAACAGTGCCGCCACTCGTCTACGTAACCATTATTAGTAAACAGCGCCGCCACTCGTCTACGTAACCATTATTAGTAAACAGCGCCGCCACTCGTCTATACAACCATTATTAGTAAACAGCGCCGCCACTCGTCTATATAACCATTATTAGTAAACAGCGCCGCCACTCGTCTATATAACCATTATTAGTAAACAGCGCCGCCACTCGTCTATACAACCATTATTAGTAAACAGCGCCGCCACTCGTCTATATAACCATTATTAGTAAACAGCGCCGCCACTCGTCTATACAACCATTATTAGTAAACAGCGCCGCCACTAGTCTGCGTAACCATTATTAGTAAACAGCGCCGCCACTCGTCTGCGTAACCATTATTAGTAAACAGCGCTGCCATTCGTCTATATAACCATTATTAGTAAATAGCGCCGCCACTTGTCTGCGTAACCATTATTAGTAAACAGCGCTGCCACTCGTCTATATAACCATTATTAGTAAATAGCGCCGCCACTCGTCTGCGTAACCATCATTAGTTAACACCGCCGCCACTCGTCTACGTAACCATTATTAGTAAACAGCGCCGCCACTCGTCTACGTAACCATTATTAGTAAACAGCGCCGCCACTCGTCTGTACAACCATTATTAGTAAACAGCGCCGCCACTCGTCTATATAACCATTATTAGTAAACAGCGCCGCCACTCGTCTATACAACCATTATTAGTAAACAGCGCCGCCACTAGTCTGCGTAACCATTATTAGTAAACAGCGCCGCCACTCGTCTGCGTAACCATTATTAGTAAACAGCGCTGCCATTCGTCTATATAACCATTATTAGTAAATAGCGCCGCCACTTGTCTGCGTAACCATTATTAGTAAACAGCGCTGCCACTCGTCTATATAACCATTATTAGTAAATAGCGCCGCCACTTGTCTGCGTAACCATTATTAGTAAACAGCGCCGCCACTCGTCTGCGTAACCATTATTAGTAAACAGCGCCGCCACTCGTCTATAAGTAACCATTATTAGTAAACAGAGCCGCCACTCGTCTATATAACCATTAATAGTAAACAACGCCGCCACTCGTCTACGTAACCATTATTAGTAAACAGCGCCGCCACTCGTCTATATAACCATTATTAGTAAACAGCGCCGCCACTCGTCTGCGTAACCATTATTAGTAAACAACGCCGCCACTCGTCGATAAGTAACCATTATTAGTAAACAGCGCCGCCACTCGTCTATAAGTAACCATTATTAGTAAACAGCGCCGCCACTCGTCTATATAACCATTATTAGTAAACAGCGCCGCCACTCGTCTACGTAACCATTATTAGTAAACAGCGCCGCCACTCGTCTATATAACCATTATTAGTAAACAGCGCCGACACTCGTCTGCGTAACCATTATTAGTAAATAGCGCCGCCACTCGTTTATAAGTAACCATTATTAGTAAACAGCGCCGGCACTCGTCTATAAGTAACCATTATTAGTAAACAGCGCCGCCACTCGTTTATATAACCATTATTAGTAAACAGCGCCGCCACTCGTCTACGTAACCATTATTAGCAAACAGCGCCGCCACTCGTCTAGGCAACCATTATTAGTAAACAGCGCCGCCACTCGTCTATACAACCATTATTAGTAAACAGCGCCGCCACTCGTCTACGTAACCATTATTAGTAAACAGCGCCGCCACTCGTCTATATAACCATTATTAGTAAACAGCGCCGCCACTCGTCTGCGTAACCATTATTAGTAAACAGCGCCGCCACTCGTCTGCGTAACTATTATTAGTAAACACCGCCGCCACTCGTCTACGTAACCATTATTAGTAAACAGCGCCGCCACTCGTCTGCGTAACCATTATTAGTAAACAGCGCCGCCACTCGTCTGCGTAACCATTATTAGTAAACACCGCCGCCACTCGTCTGCGTAACCATTATTAGTAAACACCGCCGCCACTCGTCTGCGTAACCATTATTAGTAAACACCGCCGCCACTCGTCTACGTAACCATTATTAGTAAACAGCGCCGCCACTCGTCTGCGTAACCATTATTAGTAAACAGCGCCGCCACTCGTCTGCGTAACCATTATTAGTAAACACCGCCGCCACTCGTTTACGTAACCATTATTAGTAAACACCGCCGCCACTCGTCTGCGTAACCATTATTAGTAAACACCGCCGCCACTCGTCTACGTAACCATTATTAGTAAACAGCGCCGCCACTCGTCTGCGTAACCATCATTAGTTAACACCGCCGCCACTCGTCTACGTAACCATTATTAGTAAACAGCGCCGCCACTCGTCTACGTAACCATTATTAGTAAACAGCGCCGCCACTCGTCTGTACAACCATTATTAGTAAACAGCGCCGCCACTCGTCTATACAACCATTATTAGTAAACAGCGCCGCCACTCGTCTACGTAACCATTATTAGTAAACAGCGCCGCCACTCGTCTACGTAACCATTATTAGTAAACAGCGCCGCCACTCATCTACGTAACCATTATTAGTAAACAGCGCCGCCACTCGTCTGTACAACCATTATTAGTAAACAGCGCCGCCACTCGTCTATACAACCATTATTAGTAAACAGCGCCGCCACTCGTCTGCGTAACCATTATTAGTAAACAGCGCCGCCACTCGTCTGTACAACCATTATTAGTAAACAGCGCCGCCACTCGTCTATACAACCATTATTAGTAAACAGCGCCGCCACTCGTCTGCGTAACCATTATTAGTAAACAGCGCCGCCACTCATCTATACAACCATTATTAGTAAACAGCGCCGCCACTCGTCTGTACAACCATTATTAGTAAACAGCGCCGCCACTCGTCTGTACAACCATTATTAGTAAACAGCGCCGCCACTCGTCTGTACAACCATTATTAGTAAACAGCGCCGCCACTCGTCTGTACAACCATTATTAGTAAACAGCGCCGCCACTCGTCTATACAACCATTATTAGTAAACAGCGCCGCCACTCGTCTACGTAACCATTATTAGTAAACAGCGCCGCCACTCGTCTGTACAACCATTATTAGTAAACAGCGCCGCCACTCGTCTATACAACCATTATTAGTAAACAGCGCCGCCACTCGTCTGCGTAACCATTATTAGTAAACAGCGCCGCCACTCGTCTATACAACCATTATTAGTAAACAGCGCCGCCACTCGTCTATACCACCGTTATTAGTAAACACCGCCGCCACTCGTCTACGTAACCATTATTAGTAAACAGCGCCGCCACTCGTCTGCGTAACCATTATTAGTAAACAGCGCCGCCACTCGTCTGCGTAACTATTATTAGTAAACAGCGCCGCCACTCGTCTATACAACCATTATTAGTAAACAGCGCCGCCACTCGTCTATACAACCATTATTAGTAAACAGCGCCGCCACTCGTCTATGCAACCATTATTAGTAAACAGCGCCGCCACTCGTCTATACAACCATTATCAGTACTAAAGGTGGCTGTGATAGGTTAGTAAAGCGGTCTACACGCTGATGAACACCCACAGACCTCTTCTTCTTCTTCTTCTTTGCTAGATTTATCAGCCCGTCGTTATACATGGTCGTTGAACAACCGAAGACTAACCGTTTAATATTTCCTTTACCGCTTCCATTAACGGGAAAAGCTTGGTTGCGTGGCGTTG
The DNA here is from genome assembly GCF_024679095.1 of Eriocheir sinensis. Lineage (NCBI taxonomy): Eukaryota > Metazoa > Arthropoda > Malacostraca > Decapoda > Varunidae > Eriocheir > Eriocheir sinensis. The sequence continues at coordinate 1,047,145 of NC_066557.1, forward strand.
GTGAGCTAATCATTAGGATTGTATCACCTTTCACATATATATCTAATAACAAACATTGCAGTTACAGAAAGTCCAGCAGAAAACAGGGCACTCACTAGCCACAACAACGTCAATATTTAGTAACAATAAACTTCGCTGGACAACGAAGACTCGGAACACGACAAAGAGGCGACCGTCAGGACAAGTTGACTTCCAACTCGTGAGTCCTGCACTGATATAAATAGGAACGCAGATATATTACGTGTCCCTCTTTACTATATTCATTAGGGAAGCATGAACGTGTCTCAGCATTGCGTGTTTCCTCGGAGGCTATGGATACCACGCCACAGTCTTCGGGGCCGACAATGCGGTAAAGGGACTCGTGGAGCCTTGTGTGGTAGCTGTTCATGCCTGGCCACGAGACACTCAGATGTCCGATGTGGCGCGAGGAAGCTGTGTGGTGGTCCCTGTGCGGCGCGGGCTTGAACACTCTTGAGGCTCCTATGAATGGGTTTCTACACCCTTGGGTTATGTTGACAGCTGGGCGGTATTTTGTTTTAGGTCACTGGCCGGGGGAAACACGCGCGTTGAGATGCTCTGAGACGCTCCGCCACCACGACAGATCAAAACCCGCCTCGTTGCTTTGAGGCTGTCGTCAGTTCGGTCGCTGGGCCAGGCTAGTCAGACATGGCAACTGAAAATACTGACGAAACGTAAAATGAACCAATCAGTGAAATACTCAAGCTAATGGTGAAATACGAAGCCACTAAAAACTGTGTAACTGTGCCAATCACATCACTGCAGACTTAACACTTGCGATGCGGTGCGTGCAGCGTGGAGGAGCGTGGCTGGGAGACACGCCCACCTCGCCACACTGCAGCGGCTAGTTATAACGGACTTGCAAATACGTCAATCAACGTCTTTTTACAGTCAAGTACTTGAGTAGCACAAAGGTAGCGATTCCTCCCATGCTGAGCGAGCACACGGAAACCACCTCACAAGTTTCCGTGTCGCGCGTGCACTCCTTACCCTGAACAAGGCGTCGTCGTGGGCGGTGATCTGTGAGGGCGAGAAAGTGACCCAGTCCCCCCACGCGTCCTCTGGCTCGGGCTGCACCACGCCGAGGACAGGAAAGCAAAGGTGTATTTACAGAAGGCGGACAAGCTAACGGAGGTGGTCTGACCATGGTGTGGTGTGGTAGGGGAAGCAGTGTGGCACAGCACCAGGCGCCGAGATTAAGGACATGTCATCAGGAACAGTTACACACCTCAGACAGTTAGGGACATGGACAGTGTGGCCAACAAGTGTTATACTCAAGACTTACACCCCGAGCAATGCCCCTACCACTTACACCCCATGAAATGCCCTCACCACTTACACCCCATGAAATGCCCTCACCACTTACACCCCAAGAAATGCCCTCACCACTTACACCCCAAGAAATGCCCTCACCACTTACACCCCATCAAATGCCCTCACCACTTACACCCCATGAAATGCCCTCACCACTTACACCCCAAGAAATGCCCTCACCACTTACACCCCGAGCAACGCCCCTACCACTTACACCCCAAGAAATGCCCTCACCACTTACACCCCAAGAAATGCCCTCACCACTTACACCCCAAGAAATGCCCTCACCACTTACACTCCAAGAAATGCCCTCACCACTTACACTCCAAGAAATGCCCTCACCACTTAACACTTACACTCCAAGAAATGCCCTCACCACTTACACCCCGAGAAATGCCCCTGCCACTTACACCCCAAGAAATGCCCCCCCCACTTACACCCCGAGCAATGCCCTCACCACTTACACCCCAGGAAATGCCCTCACCACTTACACCCCAAGAAATGCCCTCACCACTTACACCCCAAGAAATGCCCTCACCATTTACACCCCCAAAAATGCCCTCACCACTTACACCCCAAGAAATGCCCTCACCACTTACACCCCAGCAATGCCCTCACCACTTACACCCAAGAAATGCCTCACCACTTACACCCCAAGAAATGCCCTCACCACTTACACCTCGAGAAATGCCCCTTCCACTTACACCCCAAGAAATGCCCTCACCACTTACACCCCGAGCAATGCCCTCACCACTTACACCCCAAGAAATGTCCTCACCACTTACACCCCAAGAAATGCCCTCACCACATACACCCCAGCAATGCCCCCCACTTACACCCCGAGCAATGCCCTCACCACTTAAACTTCAAGAAATGCCCTCACCACTTACACTCCAAGAAATGCCCTCACCACTTACACTCCAAGAAATGCCTCACCACTTACACTCCAAGAAATGCCCTCACCACTTACACTCCAAGAAATGCCCTCACCACTTACACCCCGAGAAATGCCCACACCAATAACACCCCGAGAAATGCCCGACCCACGTACACACCGAGCAATGCCCTCACCACTTACACCCCAAGAAATGCCCTCACCACATACACCCCCAAAAATGCCCTCACCACTTACACCCCAAGAAATGCCCTCACCACTTACACCCCAAGAAATGCCCTCACCACTTACACTCCAAGAAATGCCCTCACCACTTACACCCCAAGAAATGCCCTCACCACTTACACCCCAAGAAATGCCCTCACCACTTACACTCCAAGAAATGCCCTCACCACTTACACCCCAAGAAATGCCCTCACCACTTACACTCCAAGAAATGCCCTCACCACTTACACCCCGAGCAATGCCCTCACCACTTATACTTCAAGAAATGCCCTCACCACTTACACCCCGAGCAATGCCCTCACCACTTACACCCCAAGAAATGTCCTAACCACTTACACCCCGAGCAATGCCCTCACCACTTACACCCCGAGCAATGCCCTCACCACTTACACCCCGAGCAATGCCTCCACCACTTACACCCCGAGCAATGCCCCCACCACTTACACCCCGAGCAATGCTCCCACCACTTACACCCTGAGTAATGCCCTCACCACTTACACCCCGAGCAATGCCCTCACCACTTACACCCCGAGCAATGCCCCCACCACTTACACCCCGAGCAATGCCCCCACCACTTACACCCCGAGAAATGCCCCCACCACTTACACCCCGAGCAATGCTCCCACCACTTACACCCCGAGCAATGCCCTCACCACTTACACCCCGAGCAATGCCCTCACCACTTACACCCCGAGCAATGCCCTCACCACTTACACCCCGAGCAATGCCCTCACCACTTACACCCCGAGCAATGCCCTCACCACTTACACCCCCAGCAATGCCTCCACCACACAGTACTTGGAGAAGGCAACTCTACCCACGTGTCAATATTGCTTTGAAAGGTTCCATTCTAACACCCCGAGCAATGCCCTCACCACTTAAACCCCGAGCAATGCCTCCACCACACAGCACTTGGAGAAGGCAACTCTACCCACGTGTCAATATTGCTTTGAAAGGTTCCATTCTAACACCCCGAGGAATGCCATCACCACTTAAACCCCGAGCAATGCCCCCACCACACAGCACTTGGAAAAGGCAACTCAACTCACTGTTTTGAAAGGTTCCACTCTATCTAGTTCGTTTCAAATAGCTTCCTCATACAAAAGCTGGCGTTCTACACTCCCCACAGTACTGAAGCTAGTGTGTGTATGTACTTAAATGTAATCTTAGTTCTCTCGTCAAGTCAAAGCTTATAATTTTCTTAGTCTAGGGGTAAGGATGAATGAACCTTTCCTTAAACCTAAAAATGAAGAGCCTTTTTATGTTACCTTAGTTCTCTGGTTCTCTCATCGAGTCATAGCTTATAGTTTATTTAGTCTAGGAGTAAGGATGAATGAACCTTTCCTTAAGCCTAAAAATGAAGAGCTTTTGTGTGTCAGCGGCAGACAACGACACTTCATTAAGACAAGACTTTGATGTGAACAGCGGCGGCCATTACCGTGACTGTGTCTGGAAGAAACACACACACACACACACACACACACACACACACACACACACACACACACACACACACACACACACACACACACAGTTATCTTAAAGTAGTCATCATCATTATTATTATTATTATTATTATTATTATTATTATTATTATTATTATTATTATTATTATTATTATTATTAGTAGTAGTAGTAGTAGTAGTAGTAGTAGTAGTAGTAGTAGTACTATTATAGGTGTTATTAGCATTTTTGTTAATAACGGTGTGCTCTCAAATAGCATGGACAACATTATTATTATTATTATTATTATTATTATTATTATTATTATTATTATTATTATTATTATTATTATTATTATTATTTTTATCATTATTATTATTATCATTATTATAGGTGTTATTAGCATTTTTGTTAATAACGGTGTGCTCTCAAATAGCATAGACAACAATATTATTATTATTATTATTATTATTATTATTATTATTATTATTATTATTATTATTATTATTATTATTATTATTATTATTGGGAAATGAGTAAGCGTGAAGTGAAGATTTACCCGACCTATTATTATTATTATTATTATTATTATTATTATTATTATGTTATTTATTGTTAGTGTTATGCATAGACTTCATGTGTTATGCATGGCGAGAGGAAGGCTTTTTTTTTTTTTTTTTTTTTTTTACAGCAAAGGAGACAGCTCAAGGGCACAAAAAAGTAAACATTAATACAAAAAAAAAAGCCCGCTACTCGCTGCTCCTAAAAAGAATCCAAAGAGGTGGCCGACAGATAAGTCAGTTTCGGGAGGAGAGGTGTCCTGATACCCTCCTCTTGAAAGAGTTCAAGTCGTAGGCAGGAGGAAATACAGATGAAGGAAGATTGTTCCAGAGTTTACCAGCGTGAGGGATGAAAGAGTGAAGATGCTGGTTAACTCTTGCATAAGGGGTTTGGACAGTATAGGGATGAGCATGAGTAGAAAGTCGAGTGCAGCGGGGCCGCGGGAGGGGGGGAGGCATGCAGTTAGCAAGTTCAGACGAGCAGTCAGCGTGGAAATATCGAGAGAAGATAGAAAGAGAGGCAACATTGCGGCGGAATTTAAGAGGTAGAAGACTATCAGTATGAGGAGGAGAGCTGATGAGACGAAGAGCCTTTGCCTCCACTCTGTCCAGAAGAGCTGTGTGTGGAGCCCCCCCACACATGAGATGCATACCCCATACGAGGGCGGACAAGGCCCCTGTATATGGACAGCAACTGTGCAGGGGAGAAGAACTGGCGGAGACGGTACAGAACGCCCAGCCTCGAGGAAGCTGATTTAGTAAGAGATGAGATATGAAGTTTCCAGTTGAGATTTTGAGTTAAGGATAGACCGAGGATGTTTAGTGTTGAGGAAGGTGATAGCTGGGTGTTGTCAAAGAATAGGGGATAGTTGTTTGGAAGATTGTGTCGAGTGGATAGGTGGAGAAACTGTGTTTTTGAGGCGTTGAAGGACACCAGGTTCTTCTTGCCCCAATCGGAAATAATAAGGTCTGAGGCTAAGCGTTCTGCAGCCTCCAGCCTTGAGTCGTTAAGTTCCTGAAGGGTGGGTCTTCTATTAAAAGAAGTTGAATAATGCAGAGTGGAATCATCGGCGTAGGAATGGATAGGACAGTTCGTTTTGGAAAGAAGATCATCAATGAACAACAGAAAAGAGTGGGAGATAGGACAGAACCCTGTGGGACACCACTGTTAATAGATTTAGGGAAGAACAGTGACCGTCTACCACGGCAGAAATAGAACGGTCAGAAAGGAAACTGGAGATAAAGGTACAGAGAGAAGGATAGAAACCGTAGGAGGGTAGTTTAGAAAGCAAAGATTTGTGCCAGACCCTATCAAAAGCTTTTGATATGTCCAGCGCAATAGCAAAAGTTTCACCGAAACGGCTAAGAGAGGATGACCAAGAGTCAGTTAAGAAGGCTAGGAGATCACCAGTAGAACGCCCTTGCGGAACCCATACTGGCGATCAGATAGAAGGTCAGAAGTGGAAAGGTGCTTTTGAATCTTACGGTTAAGGATTGATTCAAAAGCTTTAGATAGACAAGAAAGTAAAGCAATAGGACGGTAGTTTGAGGGATTGGAGCGGTCACCCTTCTTAGGTACAGGCTGTGTGAAGGCATACTTCCAGCAAGAAGGAAGGATAGATGTTGACAGGCAGAGGCGAAAGAGTTTGACCAGGCAGGGTGACAGCACGGAGGCACAGTTTTAAGGACAATAGGAGGCACTCCATCAGGTCCATAAGCCTTCTGAGGATTGAGGCCAGAGGCATAGAAAACATCATTTTGAAGAATCTTTATAACAGGCATAAAGGAGTCAGAGGGGGATGAGTGGAGGAATATGCCCAGAATCGTCCAGAGTGGAGTTTTAGAAAAGTTTGAGAGCAGAGTTCAGCCTTAGAGATAGATGAGACGGCAGTGTTGCCGTCAGGACTGAGAGTGGAGGGAAAGATGAAGAAGTGAAGTTGGAGGAGATGTTTTTGGCTAGATTCCAGAAGTCACGGGAAGAGTTAGAGGAAGCAAGGTTTTGACATTTTCTATTAATGAAAGAATTTTTGGTTAGTCGGAGAATAGATTTGGCACGATTTCGGGCAGAAATGTAAAGTTCATAATTAGCATTAGTTTGAAGGCTCTGGTATCTTTTGTGAGCTACCTCTCTATCATTGACAGCACGAGAACAAGCGTGATTAAACCAAGGCTTTTTAGCGTGAGGTGTAGAGAAAGAACGAGGAATGTATGCCTCCATTCCAGAGACAATCACCTCTGTGATGCGCTGAGCACACACAGAGTCTCTATCCTGGAAGCAATAATCATTCCACGGGAAATCGGAAGAAGTACATCCTCAGGTCGTCCCACCGAGCTGAAGCAAAATGCCAGAAGCATCGCCTCTTCGGTGGGTCCAGAGGATGTACAGGAGCGATAGGACAGGATGCAGAAATAAGATTGTGATCGGAGGAGCCCAACGGAGAGAACAGTTTGACAGAATAAGCAGAAGGGTTTGAGGTAAGGAAGAGGTCTAGAATGTTGGGCCGATCTCCAAGACGGTCAGGAATACGTGTAGGGTGCTGGACCAACTGCTCTAGGTCGTTGAGGATAGCAAAGTTGTAGGCTTGTTCACCAGGATGGTCAGTGAAAGAGGATGAAAGCCAAAGCTGGTGGTGAACATTGAAATCTCCTAGGATGGAGATTTCAGCGAAGGGAGAGTGGGTCAAGATGTGCTCCACTTTAGAATTCAAATAGTCAAAGAATTTTACATAGTTGGTAGAGTTAGGTGAGAGATAAACAGCACAGATGTATTTAGTAATAGAATGACAGTGAAGTCTTAACCAGATGGTGGAAAATTCAGAAGAGTCAAGGTCGTGGGCACGAGAGCAAGTGATGTCGTTGCGCACGTAGGCGCAACATCCAGCTTTGGATTGAAATTTAGGATAGAGATAGTAGGAGGGAACAGAGTAGAGATTGCTGTCAGTAGCCTACTACTAGATAGAGCTTACTAGATAGAGTTTAGCAATTTGTGTTAAAAAAGGAATGTGATTATAATACAGCACTGACTTAAGGTTGTAACAGAACACTCTTTGAAAAAAAAAAAAAAAAAACATGATTATCGCCGTGACGTCAGAACAGCCTCGGCACAACCCTCCCCTATCGATCTACTTGACGGCATAACTAACTTTTTTTTTTCATTTATTTTCTTATTATTTCCATTTATCATATTTCCTCTTCGCTCCCTCTCACGTCCTCTCACCTCACCTCACTTCATCTCATCTCACTTCCCCTCCCTTCCCTTCTTCTCCCCTCCCCTACCGTCCCTTCCCTTCCTTTCCCTTCTCTTCCCTCACTTCCCCTCCCTTCGTCTCATCTCCCTTCCCTTCCTTTCTTTTCCCCTCCTTTACTTTACCTTACCTTCCTCTCCCCCCCTCCCCTCCCTTCAGTTCCCTTCCCTTTTCCTCCCTTTACTTACACTCCCTTCGTCTCATCTTCCTCCTTTCCTTTCCCCCTCCCTTCCTTTCCTTAGCTTACCATCCTCTCCCCCTCCCCTCCCCATCTTTCCCTTACCTTTCCTTTCCCTCCCTTTACTTCCACTCCCTTCGTCTCATCTCCCTTCTCTTCCCTTCCCCTCCCTTCCCTTCCTTTTCCTTCACCTTACTTCATCTCCCCTCCCTTCCCTTCCCTTCCCCTCCCTTCCCTTCCTTTTCCTTCACCTTACTTCATCTCCCCTCCCTTCCCTTCCCTTCCCCTCCCTTCCCTTCCTTTTCCTTCACCTTACTTCATCTCCTCTCCCTTCCCTTCCTTCCCTCCCTTCCTTCCTTTTCCTTCACCTTACTTCATCTCCCCTCCTTCCTTCCTTCCCCTCCTACCCTTCCTTTTCCTTCACCTTACTTCATCTCCCCTCCCTTCCCTTCCCTTCCCCTCCCTTCCCTTCCTTTTCCTTCACCTTACTTCATCTCCCCTCCCTTCCCCTCCCTTCCCTTCCTTTTCCTTCACCTTACTTCATCTCCCCTCCCTTCCCTTCCTTTTCCTTCACCTTACTTCATCTCCCCTCCCTTCCCTTCCTTCCCTCCTTCCTTCCTTTTCCTTCACCTTACTTCCGCTCCCCTCCCTTCCCTTTCCTTCACTACTTCATCTCCTCCCTTCCCTTCCTTTTCCTTCACCTTACTTCATCTCCCCTCCCTTCCCTTCCCTTCCCCTCCCTTCCCTTCCTTTTCCTTCACCTTACTTCATCTCCCCTCCCTTCCCTTCCCTTCCCCTCCCTTACCTTCCTCTTCCTTCACCTTACTTCATCTCCTCTCCCTTCCCTTCCCTTCCCCTCCCTTCCCTTCCTTTTCCTTCACCTTACTTCTCCCCTTCCCTTCCTCCTTCCCCCTCCCTTCCCTTCCTTTTCCTTCACCTTACTTCATTTCCTCCCCTTCCTTCCTTCCTCCTTCCTTCCTTTCCTCCATTTCACCTCCCTCCCTTCCCTTCCTTCCCTCCTTCCCTTCCTTTTCCTTCACCTTACTTCATCTCCCCTCCCTTCCCTTCCCTTCCCCTCCCTTCCCTTCCTTTTCCTTCACCTTACTTCACCTCCCCTCACCGCACGCCACTCTCTCCCGTAATTAAGTCTCATCTCGTGCCACTTCGCGAGCAATTAGTTCACGCCTTGGCGGTGCAAGTGTCCCCCGCCGCCGCTCTTTGAGTACCGAGATGGCGTGGATTAATTCTAGCCAAATGCCCCACAAGGTGACTCTCCAATGGACCCACTCTGCCTGTGCTTTGGTTGGGAGTTTTTGTTTCCTTTTCCTCCCTGATGTGAAAGATAATTAACACTCATGGATTTTGTAGCCACACGCCAACTTGGATATTTATTAATATACTCAAATGCCCCACAAGATGACTGACTCTCCGATGTACATTCTCTCTCTCTCTCTCTCTCTCTCTCTCTCTCTCTCTCTCTCTCTCTCTCTCTCTCTCTCTCTCTCTCTCTCTCTCTCTCTCTCTCTCTCTCTCTCTCTCTCTCTCTCTCTCTCTCTCTCTCTCTCTCTCTCTCTCTCTCTCTCTCTCTCTCTCTCTCTCTCTCTCTCTCTCTCTCTCTCTCTCTCTCTCTCTCAGCCAGCCAGTCAGTCAGCCAGTCAGTCGATACGTCAGTCAATCAGTTAGTCAGTGAGTCAGTACGCACTCTGTCTGGGGTTTGGTCAGGTTAAACGTTTCTGTTTATTTATTTTTTGGTTTATATCTTCATCTTTTTTTTTCTTCTTTATTCATGGATTATGTAGCCACACGAACCTATATTTTTTTTCTCGTGTTATCGTTCCTTATATGACTAAACCGATGGTGTAGCGGAGGAAAATAGGAAACAGTAAGGTAGTATTTTTACCTTCATCTTTTTTTTTCTTCTTTATTCATGGATTATGTAGCCACACGAACCTATATTTTTTTCTCGTGTTATCGTTCCTTATATGACTAAACCGATGGTGTAGCGGAGGAAAATAGGAAACAGTAAGGTAGTATTTGCACGACAGTTTCTTCCTCGTATCAAAAATAGACAACACACTCATGGATTCTGTAGCCACACGAACCTATATTTTCCCGCGTCATCGCTGCTTATATGACAAACACGATGATGTAGTGATTGAAAATAAGAAACAGTAATATTATTTTTTAGTTCCGCTCTTTTTTCTTCCGTATTTCTTCTGTATACCATAGACAAATATTTGCACGTGTCTTTCTACTGTAAAACTATAATTCTTCCATATCAGCTTAATATATATATAAAAATGCAGCATTTCTAACGAGTTTTTTTTCATATTTTCCAGGTATTTTCTTTATACTCTGAGGGATTTCTTTATTTTGGAGGCATTACTGTATCCCATAGACAAGTATTTACACGTATCTTTCTACTGTAAAAAATATATTACTTCCGTTCCAGCTTAAAATATAACAAACTGCAGTATTTCTAGCAAATCACCTACAGTTTTTTTTTTTTATATTCTCCGGCCGTTTTCTTTATACTCTGAGAAATTTATTTATATTCTACGAGCATGATTCTATTTCACACATAACAGCTATTACTTGTATTATTTTACCGTAGAAAATATATTACTTCCATTTATGTTTAATTCATATCCGTTATTTGTTTCCTTCATGGACAGTAAAACAGAACAACGGATGCCAGACTCAGGCCCCGTTCATACCGTGCCGACCCTGGGCCACGACAACCCAGCGATTTTTAGGCCCCGTTCACACTGTGCCGACTCTGGGCCACGACAACCCAGCGACTTTTAGGCCCCGTTCACACTGTGCCGACTCTGGGCCACGACAACCCAGCGACTTTTAGGCCCCGTTCACACTGTGCCGACTCTGGGCCACGACAACCCAGCGACTTTTAGGCCCCGTTCACACTGTGCCGACTCTGGGCCACGACAACCCAGCGACTTTTAGGCCCCCTTCACACTGTGCCGACTCTGGGCCACGACAGCTCTGCGACATTTAGGCCCCCTTCACACTGTGCCGACTCTGGGCCACGACAACCCAGCGACTTTTAGGCCCCCTTCACACTGTGCCGACTCTGGGCCACGACAACCCAGCGACTTTTAGGCCCCCTTCACACTGTGCCGACTCTGGGCCACGACAACCCAGCGACTTTTAGGCCCCCTTCACACTGTGCCGACTCAGCATCCGGCGATCGTTTCAAGACCTCTTTCCGACCATGCGCGACCCTTTCACATCAACATTTCGCACCCAAGACCTCGTATACCCTGAGTCGCTGAGTTGTCGTGGCCCAGAGTCGGCACAGTCAACAAGTATATTTCGACGTGAAGAAATCAACATATATTCTTCTATTATTCATAACTCAATCCCACTATCACCTCCTGCTATTCTTTATTGTGATGACACTTCTCGGTACATGACAACGACGTGGATATTACAGTTGAATGATTTGTGCGAGGATCAATGCTGGAGACTCGTGTTGTTACCTTTGCAATGTCTCAGTAATGGATAGCGTCAGGTTCTCATTGTCTCCTCTGCAAACATTTCTTCTCCCGCACCGAACTGACACTGATAAGCTATTCATTGGACGTGCGGTGTTCTTACTTCAATAATTTCTTTACATCTATATCATTCTATTTCCTATTTTCTATATTCCTTTTATTTTTATTTTTTTTCTCTTATACCTATTTTCTTATTTTGTTGAGATCATAATTTTAAGTTAGTTGCCTGAAAACTTCGGCTTAGAAAGAGGCTGATCATGTTTTAAAATACTTGTATAAGATAACTTTTGCAATATAATCATGATCATAAGTAAATGTTTCTAATGATTCTATCTCATTCGACAAAAAAAAAAAAAAAACATTGGCAATAGTACTTGAAATGGCGAAAGGTACACTTCAACTACGTGTAACCTTTTATATTACCACAAATAATACGTGTTCGTGACTATAGAGACTCCAGCAAATAAGTTTTAGCAGTCCAACAATAAATTTCCTTCGTGTCATGAATATATCAAACTTGGAACAGATCAAACATTCACCGCGAGTCTCAGGGAAACAGTCGCTGCCACTGTCTGAATTTATGAACGCTTGCGAGAGTATCAAGACACCTCTCCGCCCGAAATTGACCTCTCTTTTGGCCACTCATCCTTGCACTCTTTCATAAGGGCGGTGATTAGCGGGCTTTTTTTCCTCTTTTTTTTTTTTTTTTTTTTTTTTGCCTTTGAGCTGCTTCCTTAACTGTAAAAAAAAGGGTCCAGACATCTCTCCCTATCCTCTCCCAAACAGGTGCCAGGCTTATCTTCTCTGTGGCCTTGGGAAATAGTTGCAATGGGAGCCCGATAGGTTTAAGGATATGAACCTTTAACTCCCGGACACCTCGACAAACACTCATGATTCAGATATTGGAAAAAAAAGACATGTGCTAAAACAAAAGCAAGCACATAACATAACCTCCATTTTAACCTCTCTTTTGGCCACTATTTACTTATAAAGACGCAGTGCTTGGAGGGATTTTTTTATTTTCATATATTTTTCGCGCTTGAGCTGCTTCCTTCACTATAAAAAATCCTATATGCGAAATCCCAAACCTACATTTAAACCGATATTCTCATTCAGTGGCAGTGCTTAGTGATTTGTTATTATATATTTTTTTCGCCCTTGAGCTGCTTCCTTCACTATAAAAAATCCTATATGCGACATCCCAAACCTACATATAAGCGGATATTCTCATTCAGTGTTGCAATCTGAGAGTGATATAATGTGAGGGGGAGGGCGGGGGGCGGGTTGGAGGGGGTTGGAGGAGGTGGTAGGAACGCTTTCTCATGTAAAATCTATTAACAGTTCCCGTCTAACACACTCTGGGACACGCTGCACTTTCCATCCGACACTTCCATCATTCACCATTAAAAATTCACCCTCTATAATACATTCGCTCTCCTGAAACATCTAAAGAGGAATATAAGCTCGCGAGGCACGGATGCAGTAGTTCTCTCTCTCTCTCTCTCTCTCTCTCTCTCTCTCTCTCTCTCTCTCTCTCTCTCTCTCTCTCTCTCTCTCTCTCTCTCTCTCTCTCTCTCTCTCTCTCTCTCTCTCTCTCTCTCTCTCTCTCTCTCTCTCTCTCTCTCTCTCTCTCTCTCTCTCTCTCTCTCTCTCTCTCTCTCTCTCTCTCTCTCTCTCTCTCTCTCTCTCTCTCTCTCTCTCTCTCTCTCTCTCTCTCTCTCTCTCTCTCTCTCTCTCTCTCTCTCTCTCTCTCTCTCTCTCTCTCTCTCTCTCTCTCTCTCTCTCTCTCTCTCTCTCTCTCTCTCTCTCTCTCTCTCTCTCTCTCTCTCTCTCTCTCTCTCTCTCTCTCTCTCTCTCTCTCTCTCTCTCTCTCTCTCTCTCTCTCTCTCTCTCTCTCTCTCTCTCTCTCTCTCTCTCTCTCTCTCTCTCTCTCTCTCTCTCTCTCTCTCTCTCTCTCTCTCTCTCTCTCTCTCTCTCTCTCTCTCTCTCTCTCTCTCTCTCTCTCTCTCTCTCTCTCTCTCTCTCTCTCTCTCTCTCTCTCTCTCTCTCTCTCTCTCTCTCTCTCTCTCTCTGTCCAAGCCAACCAAGCCAGGCAGGTTCCTCGAGGCTGTGTAGGGCGGAGTGAGTACCTTGGTTGAGGCGCAGCGCTACAGGCAATCTAGTCACCCCACAGACACATCAGGCCAGCGAGGAGAGCTTCAAGAGTGGGCCTCCCGTGCCTCGCCTTTGATAACCTCTTTTGTGCTTCCTCCGTTCCCTCGACCCCGGATATGTTTCTTTAGTATTCTTAAACGTGCGGGCGGCTCACATCGCCTGTTTGAAAAGCCTCTCGTAGAAGCTGCCAGGGGACATATTCTTAAACATTTCGGCGCCCAAGTCCACGGATTTGATAAAGCTTTCGTAGGTGTTTGGGGAGTTTGCAGAGGTAGTTTCATAACCCTTCTGGTAGGCTGATCATTCTTTTGTGACATGAGTCCACACAAATACCAGGGGCCATATTCTAACACATTTCGGCGCCCAGGTCCACGGATTTGATAAAGCTTTCGTAGGTGTTTGGGGAATTTGCAGAGGTAGTTTCATAACCCTTCTGGTACGCTGATTATTCTTTTGTGCCGTGAGTCCACACAAACACTCATTAGATAGCGATTAATCTCCCTTTCGGCCCTTGGAAATAGTTGATGTGAGAGGCGGAGGAGTCTGAGAACACCGACGCTGGGTTATTCGTGGACTGTTTTGGTGATGGCGGTGATGGTGCGACTCGCCTTCTGTGCCTTGAACGGGAAAAACACTCATGAAAACAGCGTTGCCAGATTATCGTATTCACCACATCGTATTTATCATTTTTAAGCCTCAAACTCTCGTACCTGCACAAATAACGATTGAAAATTAAAGTTAGCGTTAAAGCTGTTATTTATTGATGCTCTTTTTTTTTCCTTTTTGCCATAGTTATCGGTCCGAAACTACGAAAATACAATGCGATGAGTACGATAGTTTGGCAACGCAGCAAGAAAACTCGGTTAATCTTCTCTGTGACCTTGGGAAATATTGACAATGGTAGCCCGATACGTTTAAGAATACGGACCTTTAATTAACTGCTGGAGACCTCGAAAAACACTCATGAAATCCCGGTTAACCTTCTCTGTGGCCTTGGGAAATAGTGGCAATGGGAGCCCGATACGTTTATGAATATGGACCTTCAACAACCAGACCTCGAAAAACACTCATGAAAACCCGGTCAATCTTCTCTGTGGCCTTGGGAAATAGTGGCAATGGGAGCCCGATACGTTTATGAATATGGACCTTCAACAACCAGACCTTCAAAAACACTCATGAAAACCCGGTCAATCTTCTCTGTGGCCTTGGGAAATAGTGGCAATGGGAGTCCAATACGTTTATGAATATGGACCTTCAACAACCAGACCTTCAAAAACACTCATGAAAACCCGGTCAATCTTCTCTGTGGCCTTGGGAAATAGTGGCAATGGGAGCCCGATACGTTTATGAATATGGACCTTCAACAACCAGACCTTCAAAAACACTCATCAAACCCGGTCAATCTTCTCTGTGGCCTTGGGAAATAGTGGCAATGGGAGCCCGATACGTTTATGAATATGGACCTTCAACAACCAGACCTTCAAAAACACTCATCAAACCCGGTCAATCTTC